>NW_026290789.1:65000-77500 GCF_023373465.1 Oncorhynchus keta
CACTCTGGGATCCTTAGGAGGTGCAAAAAACCACAGCTTTACAAAAGTGTCTCCCACCAATGTGATCCACCCTGATGTGCAGCTTATCGGCATTATCAGTGATATATGTTAGCAAAAGACATTGAAAAGACAACTTTTTGGTTGAAAAGAAGTTGAAATTACATCAAATTTTACTCACAGAGATTGTTGTTGTGTGTAGATTTGTATGCTGGCATATCTCATTGTAGCCTACAGCTGGCCTCGAAATACATTTCCATTCAAATTGACAAAGTATTGTATGATATATTATATTGTATCACAGCCTGTACAGTATCCTACTCCTTCTCCACTAAAAGCTGGCTTCATTCTAGGCACAGGAGAGAGAACAGAGAGGAGGAAGAGAGAGAGAGAGAGAGAGAAAGAGAGAGAGAGAAAGAGAGAGAGAGAGAGAGAGAGAGAGATCAGAGAGAGAGAGAGCGAAGAGAGAGAGAAAGAGAGAAAGAGAGAGCGAGAGAGAGAAGCCAAGCATAGTGCGCCTGACGCAGTGAGATACGGATAGAAGACAGAGAGGCAGAGAACAGAACGGAACGGAAGAGTAGAGAAGAGAGAGCGCTGCATGCGCGAGACAGTGTTGGTGGAACGACAGCTCATCTCGCAGCTGCTGTCTGTCGGATGCCGTGGTTGACACTGCACAGCCTTGAGACGTGATGCTGGATATTCCCGTGGAGATCCGCAACTGCTACTGCTGCTCTCCTCCTTGAGAGAGAGAGAGAGACATATAGAGGAGAGGAAAGATATATTATTATTATTAGGAAAGAGATCGGGAAGGGAAGAGCGTGTCACAGAAGCGACAGAAGGGGTTTTGGGTGATATCTGAGATGAATCGCTAACCGTACGGTCAGGTCAGATGTCTAACGGTTTCGCCGTTTTCCACACCAGGTAACTAACAACATGGATTCATGCTGTTATATTCTATTCGCTGTCTGTTCTGTTTCTATACCGTCCTGTCTTCAATAGCGAGCGGGTTGGCGCTGCATGGGTCACTTCGGTTGTCCGTAGGCTACCAACGCAGGTCATTGCTTGCTGCTGCAGTTCACCACCGCTTTGATGTTTACGGAAGCGCATGTTTTCCCCTGACTGAGGCAACTCCGTTGACGATGTACTGTACAGAGCTGGTGAGGGATTGGATTTGTGGACAGGATTGGCTAAATGTTTTTCTGTTCATACGTCGTGTAGCCAATAGATTGTAGCCTATGCATTCTGTAGGTAATGTGTCTTTAGGCTGCGGTCTGAGAGGGCAGTCCGGGTTTCATTGATTGATAGATCCAATAAAATAGCTAATCAGATTAATTGATTGATCCAACTGCTAAGAAAAATGGCACACATGGAGATCAATTAATTAGATAGATTGTCAGCCTATTGCCTCTATCTAAAGGCGGGATAATGCCAGTTTTAAGGTATGGAATAATGACGGTTTAGGCTAATGGCTACACTTGGCTTCACATGGGCTCAAAGGACTTTCACTAGGCCATCCTGAAATTATAGACCACAGAACTGGCTAATGGAGCCAAACTATAGTTGGTGACCTAAGAAAGATGCATGAAAGAAGGCTAAAGTTCATAAAACACAGGGTTTGAAGTTGTCATATACGTGGTGCCTATATGACGTGATAATGTTTTAGAATGTTGATTTAGACTACGTGGTACCTATATGATGTGATAATGGTTGAAAATGTGGGGACCAGGGGTGCCTATATGACGTGATAATGTTTTAGAATGTGGACCGGGGGACAGTGGGGTGCCTATATGACGTGATAATGGTTGAGAATGTTTAGAATGTGGACCGGGGACAGTGGGGTGCCTATATGATGTGATAATGGTTGAGAATGTTTAGAATGTGGACCGGGACCAGGGGTGCCTATATGATGTGAGAATGGTTGAGAATGGACCCGGGACCAGGGGGTGCCTATATGATGTGATAATGGTGTAGAATGTTTAGAATTACGTGATAATGTTTGAGAATGTGGACCGGGGACCGGGGTGCCTATATGATGTGATAATGGTGTAGAATGTTTAGAATGTGGACCCGGGGACCAGGGGGTGCCTATATGATGTGATAATGGTTGAGAATGTTTAGAATGTGGACCGGGACCAGGGGGTGCCTATATGACGTGATAATGGTTGAGAATGTTTATAATGTGGACCCGGGACCAGGGGGTGCCTATATGACGTGATAATGGTTGAGAATGTTTAGAATGTGGACCAGGGACCAGGGGGTGCCTATATGATGTGATAATGGTTGAGAATGTTTAGAATGTGGACCGGGGACAGTGGGGTGCCTATATGATGTGATAATGGTTGAGAATGTTTAGAATGTGGGACGGGGACCAGGGGTGCCTATATGACGTGATAATGGTTGAGAATGTTTAGAATGTGGACCGGGGGACAGTGGGGTGCCTATATGATGTGATAATGGTTGAGAATGTTTAGAATGTGGACCCGGGGACCAGGGGTGCCTATATGATGTGATAATGGTTGAGAATGTTTAGAATGTGGACCGGGGACCAGGGGGTGCCTATATGATGTGAGAATGGTTGAGAATGTGGACCCGGGACCAGGGGGTGCCTATATGATGTGATAATGGTGTAGAATGTTTAGAATGTGGACCGGGGACCAGAGGTTGCCTATATGACGTGATAATGTTTGAGAATGTGGACCGGGACCAGGGGGTGCCTATATGATGTGATAATGGTGTAGAATGTTTAGAATGTGGACCCGGGGACCAGGGGTGCCTATATGACGTGATAATGGTTGAGAATGTTTATAATGTGGACCCGGGACCAGGTGGTGCCTATATGACGTGATAATGGTTGAGAATGTTTAGAATGTGGACCGGGACAGTGGGGTGCCTATATGATGTGATAATGGTTGAGAATGTTTAGAATGTGGACGGGGGACCAGGGGTGCCTATATGACGTGATAATGGTTGAGAATATTTAGAATGTGGACCCGTGGAGGGTGCCTATATGAAGTGATAATGGTTGATAATGTGGTCCGTGGACCAGGGGTGCCTATATGACGTGATAATGGTTGAGTATGTTTATAATGTGGACCAGGGTGCCTATATGACGTGATAATGGTTGAGAATGTTTATAATGTGGACCCGTGGACCAGGGGTGCCTATATGACGTGATAATGTTTTAGAATGTGGACCGGGGAGACAGTGGGGTGGACGTGATAATGGCTGAGAATGTTTAGAATGTGGACAGGGGGACAGTGGGGTGCCTATATGATGTGATAATGGTTGAGAATGTTTAGAATGTGGACCCGGGGACCAGGGGGTGCCTATATGATGTGATAATGGTTGAGAATGTTTAGAATGTGGACCGGGGACCAGGGGTGCCTATATGATGTGAGAATGGTTGAGAATGTGGACCCGGGGACCAGGGGTGCCTATATGATGTGATAATGGTGTAGAATGTTTAGAATGTGGACCGGGGACCAGGTTGCCTATATGACGTGATAATGTTTGAGAATGTGGACGGGGACCCGGGGTGCCTATATGATGTGATAATGGTGTAGAATGTTTAGAATGTGGACCCGGGACCAGGGGGTGCCTATATGACGTGATAATGGTTGAGAATGTTTATAATGTGGACCCGGGACCAGGGGTGCCTATATGACGTGATAATGGTTGAGAATGTTTAGAATGTGGACCAGGGACCAGGGGGTGCCTATATGATGTGATAATGGTTGAGAATGTTTAGAATGTGGACCGGGGGACAGTGGGGTGCCTATATGATGTGATAATGGTTGAGAATGTTTAGAATGTGGACGGGGACCAGGGGTGCCTATGACGTGATAATGGTTGAGAATATTTAGAATGTGGACCTGTGGACCAGGGGTGCCTATATGAAGTGATAATGGTTGATAATGTGGACCCGTGGAAGGGGTGCCTATATGACGTGATAATGGTTCAGTATGTTTATAATGTGGACCAGGGGTGCCTATATGACGTGATAATGGTTGAGAATGTTTATAATGTGGACCCGTGGACCGCCCTATGACGTGATAATGGTTGAGAATGTTTAGAATGTGGACCCGTGGACCAGGGGTGCCTATATCACGTGATAATGGTTGAGAATGTTTAGAATGTGGACCCGTGGACCAGGGGTGCCTATATGACGTGATAATGGTTGATAATGTGAACCCGTGGACCAGGGGTGCCTATATGATGTGATAATGGTTGAGAATGTTTAGAATGTGGACCGGGGACCAGGGGTGCCTATATGATGTGAGAATGGTTGAGAATGTGGACCCGGGGACCAGGGGTGCCTATATGATGTGATAATGGTTGAGAATGTTTAGAATGTGGACCAGGGGACCAGGGTCTGCCTATATGATGTGAGAATGCTTGAGAATGTGGACCGGGGACCAGGGGTGCCTATATGATGTAATAATGGTTGAGAATGTTTAGAATGTGGACCGGGGACCAGGGGTGCCTATATGCGTGATAATGGTTGAGAATGTTTAGAATGTGGACCAGGGACAGTGGGGTGCCTATATGACGTGATAATGGTTGAGAATGTTTAGAATGTGGACCGGGGACAGTGGGGTGCCTATATGATGTGATAATGGTTGAGAATGTTTAGAATGTGGATGGGAACAGTGGGGTGCCTATATGATGTGATAATGCTTGAGAATGTTTAGAATGTGGACCGGGGACCAGGGGTGCCTATATGATGTGAGAATGGTTGAGAATGTGGACCCAGGGACCAGAGGTTGCCTATATGACGTGATAATGTTTGAGAATGTGGACCGGGGACCAGGGGTGCCTATATGATGTGATAATGGTGTAGAATGTTTAGAATGTGGACCCGGGACCAAGCGTGATAATGGTTGAGAATGTTTATAATGTGGACCCGGGGACCAGGGGGTGCCTATATGACGTGATAATGGTTGAGAATGTTTAGAATGTGGACCGGGAACAGTGGGGTGCCTATATGATGTGATAATGGTTGAGAATGTTTAGAATGTGGACCGGGGACAGTGGGGGTGCCTATATGACGTGATAATAGTTGAGAATGTTTAGAATGTGGACCGGGGACAGTGGGGTGCCTATATGACGTGATAAAGGTTGAGAATGTTTAGAATGTGGACCGGGGACAGTGGGGTGCCTATGACGGATAATCGTTGAGAATGTTTAGAATGTGGACCGGGGACAGTGGTGTGCCTCATATGACGTGATAATGGCTGAGAATGTTTAGAATGTGGACCGGGGTCAGGGGGTGCCTATATGATGTGATAATGGTTGAGAATGTTTGGAATGTGGACCGTGGACAGTGGGGTGCCTATATGATGTGATAATGGTTGAGAATGTTTAGAATGTGGACCGGGACAGTGGGGTGCCTATATGATGTGATAATGGTTGAGAATGTTTAGAACGTGGACCGGGACCAGGGGTGCCTTATCGTGATAATGGTTGAGAATGTTTAGAATGTGGACCCGTGGACCAGGGGGTGCCTATATGATGTGATAATGGTTGAGAATGTTTAGAATGTGGACGGGGACCAGGGGTGCCTATATGACGTGATCATGGTTGAGAATGTTTAGAATGATGTGGACCCGTGGACCAGGGGGGTGCCTATATGACATGATAATGGCTGACAATGTGGACCCGTGGACCAGGGGTGCCTATATGATATGATAATGGTTGAGTATGTTTATAATGTGGACCCGTGGACCAGGGGTGCCTATATGACGTGATAATGGTTGAGTATGTTTATAATGTGGACCAGGGGTGCCTATATGATGATAATGGTTGAGAATGTTTAGAATGTGGACCCGTGGACCAATGGTGCCTATATGAAGTGATAATGGTTGATAATGTGGACCCGTGGACCAGGGGGTGCCTATATGACTGATAATGGTTGAGTATGTTTATAATGTGGACCAGGGGTGCCTATATGACGTGATAATGGTTGAGAATGTTTATAATGTGGACCCGTGGACCAGGGGGTGCCTATATGACGTGATAATGTTTTAGAATGTGGACCGGGAGACAGTGGGGTGCCTATATGACGTGATAATGGTTGAGAATGTTTAGAATGTGGACCGGGGGACAGTGGGGTGCCTATATGATGTGATAATGGTTGAGAATGTTTAGAATGTGGACCCGGGGACCAGGGGGTGCCTATATGATGTGATAATGGTTGAGAATGTTTAGAATGTGGACCCGGGGACCAGGGGGTGCCTATATGATGTGATAATGGTTGAGAATGTGGACCCGGGGACCAGGGGGTGCCTATATGATGTGATAATGGTGTAGAATGTTTAGAATGTGGACCGGGGGACCAGAGGTTGCCTATATGACGTGATAATGTTTGAGAATGTGGACCGGGGACCAGGGGTGCCTATATGATGTGATAATGGTGTAGAATGTTTAGAATGTGGACCCGGGACCAGGGGTGCCTATATGACGTGATAATGGTTGAGAATGTTTATAATGTGGACCCGGGACCAGGGGGTGCCTATATGACATGATAATGGTGAGAATGTTTAGAATGTGGACCAGGGACCAGGGGGTGCCTATATGATGTGATAATGGTTGAGAATGTTTAGAATGTGGACCGGGGACAGTGGGGTGCCTATATGATGTGATAATGGTGAGAATGTTTAGAATGTGGACGGGGACCAGGGGTGCCTATATGACGTGATAATGGTTGAGAATATTTAGAATGTGGACCTGTGGACCAGGGGTGCCTATATGAAGTGATAATGGTTGATAATGTGGACCCGTGGACCAGGGGTGCCTATATGACGTGATAATGGTTGAGTATGTTTATAATGTGGACCAGGGGGTGCCTATATGACGTGATAATGGTTGAGAATGTTTATAATGTGGACCCGTGGACCAGGGGGTGCCTATATCACGTGATAATGGTTGAGAATGTTTAGAATGTGGACCCGTGGACCAGGGGTGCCTATATGACGTGATAATGGTTGATAATGTGAACCCGTGGACCAGGGGGTGCCTATATGATGTGATAATGGTTGAGAATGTTTAGAATGTGGACCGGGGAACAGTGGGGTGCCTATATGATATGATAATGGTTGAGAATGTTTAGAATGTGGACCGGGGACCAGGGGGTGCCTATATGATGTGAGAATGGTTGAGAATGTGGACCCGGGACCAGGGGGTGCCTATATGACGTGATAATGGTTGAGAATGTTTAGAATGTGGACCAGGGGACCAGGGGGTGCCTATATGATGTGAGAATGCTTGAGAATGTGGACCCGGGACCAGGGGTGCCTATATGATGTAATAATGGTTGAGAATGTTTAGAATGTGGACCGGGACCAGGGGTGCCTATATGACGTGATAATGGTTGAGAATGTTTAGAATGTGGACCAGGGACAGTGGGGTGCCTATATGACGTGATAATGGTTGAGAATGTTTAGAATGTGGACCGGGGGACAGTGGGTGCCTATATGATGTGATAATGGTTGAGAATGTTTAGAATGTGGACCGGGACCAGGGGTGCCTATATGATGTGAGAATGGTTGAGAATGTGGACCCGGGACCAGGGGTGCCTATATGACGTGATAATGGTTGAGAATGTTTAGAATGTGGACCCAGGGCACCAGGGGTGCCTATATGATGAGAATGCTTGAGAATGTGGACCCGGGACCAGGGGTGCCTATATGATGTAATAATGGTTGAGAATGTTTAGAATGTGGACCGGGGACCAGGGGTGCCTATATGACGTGATAATGGTTGAGAATGTTTAGAATGTGGACCAGGGACAGTGGGGTTATGACGTGATAATGGTTGAGAATGTTTAGAATGTGGACCGGGGGACAGTGGGGTGCCTATATGATGTGATAATGGTTGAGAATGTTTAGAATGTGGATCGGGGAACAGTGGGGTGCCTATATGATGTGATAATGCTTGAGAATGTTTAGAATGTGGACCGGGGACCAGGGGGTGCCTATATGATGTGAGAATGGTTGAGAATGTGGACCCAGGGACCAGAGGTTGCCTATATGACGTGATAATGTTTGAGAATGTGGACCGGGGACCAGGGGGTGCCTATATGATGTGATAATGTGTAGAATGTTTAGAATGTGGACCCGGGACCAGGGGTGCCTATATGACGTGATAATGGTTGAGAATGTGGACCCGGGGACCAGGGGTGCCTATATGACGGATAATGGTTGAGAATGTTTAGAATGTGGACCAGGGAACAGTGGGGTGCCTATATGATGTGATAATGGTTGAGAATGTTTAGAATGTGGACCGGGACAGTGGGGTGCCTATATGACGTGATAATGGTTGAGAATGTTTTGGACGGGGACAGTGGGGTGCCTATATGACGTTATAAAGGTTGAGAATGTTTAGAATGTGGACCGGGACAGTGGGGTGCCTATATGATGTGATAATGGTTGAGAATGTTTAGAATGTGGACCGGGACAGTGGGGTGCCTATATGACGTGATAATGGTTGAGAATGTTTAGAATGTGGACCGGGGTCCAGGGGTGCCTATATGATGTGATAATGGTTGAGAATGTTTAGAATGGACCGGGACAGTGGGGTGCCTATATGATTGATAATGGTTGAGAATGTTTAGAATATGGACCGGGACAGTGGGGACCTATATGATGTGATAATGGTTGAGAATGTTTAGAACATGGACCGGGACCAGGGGTGCCTATATGACGTGATAATGGTTGAGAATGTTTAGAATGTGGACCCGTGGACCAGGGGTGCCTATATGATGTGATAATGGTTGAGAATGTTTAGAATGTGGACGGGGACCAGGGGGTGCCTATATGACGTGATCATGGTTGAGAATGTTTAGAATGTGGACCCGTGGACCAGGGGTGCCTATATGACATGATAATGGTTGATAATGTGGACCCGTGGACCAGGGGTGCCTATATGATATGATAATGGTTGAGTATGTTTATAATGTGGACCAGGGGGTTATAGATAATGTGGATGTTTATAATGTGGACCAGGGGTGCCTATATGATGTGATAATGGTTGAGAATGTTTAGAATGTGGACCGGGGGACAGTGGGGTGCCTATATGACGTGATAATGGTTGAGAATGTTTAGAATGTGGACCGGGGGACAGTGGGGTGCCTGTATGATGTGATAATGGTTGAGAATGTTTAGAATGTGGACCCGTGGACCAGGGGGTGCCTATATGATGTAATAATGGTTGAGAATGTTTAGAATGTGGACCGGGGACCAGGGGGTGCCTATATGACGTGATAATGGTTGAGAATGTTTAGAATGTGGACCAGGGACAGTGGGGTGCCTATATGATGTGATAATGGTTGAGAATGTTTAGAATGTGGATCGGGGAACAGTGGGGTGCCTATATGATGTGATAATGGTTGAGAATGTTTAGAATGGATCGGGAACAGTGGGGTGCCTATATGATGTGATAATGCTTGAGAATGTTTAGAATGTGGACCGGGGACCAGGGGTGCCTATATGATGTGAGAATGGTTGAGGATGTGGACCCAGGGACCAGAGGTTGCCTATATGACGTGATAATGTTTGAGAATGTGGACCGGGACCAGGGGTGCCTATATGATGTGATAATGGTTGAGAATGTTTAGAATGTGGACCGGGACCAGGGGTGCCTATATGATGTGATAATGGTTGAGAATGTTTAGAATGTGGACCAGGGACCAGGGGTGCCTATATGATGTGATAATGGTTGAGAATGTTTAGAATGTGGACCGGGGACCAGGGGTGCCTATATGATGTGAGAATGGTTGAGAATGTGGACCCGGGACCAGGGGGTGCCTATATGATGTGATAATGGTGTAGAATGTTTAGAATGTGGACCGGGACCAGAGGTGCCTATATGAGATAATGTTTGAGAATGTGGACCCGGGACCAGGGGTGCCTATATGATGTGATAATGGTGTAGAATGTTTAGAATGTGGACCCGGGGACCAGGGGTGCCTATATGACGTGATAATGGTTGAGAATGTTTATAATGTGGACCCGGGACCAGGGGTGCCTATATGACGTGATAATGGTTGAGAATGTTTAGAATGTGGACCGGGACAGGGGGTGCCTATATGATGTGATAATGGTTGAGAATGTTTAGAATGTGGACCCGGGACAGGGGGTGCCTATATGACGTGATAATGGTTGAGAATGTTTAGAATGTGGACCGGGGACAGTGGGGTGCCTATATGACGTGATAATGGTTGAGAATGTTTAGAATGTGGACAGGGGGACAGTGGGGTGCCTATATGATGTGATAATGGTTGAGAATGTTTAGAATGTGGACCGGGACCAGGGGGTGCCTATATGACGTGATAATGGTTGAGAATGTTTAGAATGTGGACCCGTGGACCAGGGGGTGCCTATATGATGTGATAATGGTTGAGAATGTTTAGAATGTGGAAGGGGACCAGGGGTGCCTATATGACGTGATCATGGTTGAGAATGTTTAGAATGTGGACCCGTGGACAGTGGGGGTGCCTATATGACATGATGGTTGATAATGGACCCGTGGACCAGGGGTGCCTATATGATATGATAATGGTTGAATGTTTATAATGTGGACCGTGGACAGTGGGGTGCCTATATGACGTGATAATGGTTGAGAATGTTTATAATGTGGGGTGCCTATATGATGTGATAATGGTTGAGAATGTTTAGAATGTGGACCGGGGGACAGTGGGGTGCCTATATGATGTGATAATGGTTGAGAATGTTTAGAATGTGGACCGGGGGACAGTGGGGTGCCTGTATGATGTGATAATGGTTGAGAATGTTTAGAATGTGGACCGCGGGACCAGGGGGTGCATGTTGTATGTGGCCATGCAGCACCCTTTGTCCACCTGAGTGGCTCGTCTTTAGACTGCACAGGATGCACATGCACTATGGTGGGGTCAGACTCTTAGCCTAGATGTTGATCCAGCAGTAGTCCAGAACCTGGGACAGCTCCTACTGCCTCTCTCCCACATAAGGTCGCCTTCTATGCTATAGATTTGATTTAAAACTGTTCATTATTTTTTACAGTTTGTTTATTCATGGAAATGTTTTCCTTTGTTAAAGGGAACCGTCTTTTGAAGTGGTAAATGTTTACCTTTTCTATGGAACTTCACCAGTTTTCTTGGGTTAAAAGACTTGAAGACTGTCTGTAAAAAAACATTTTTAAAATGTATTAACGGACATATCAATATGCTACATTATCATTATGCTACAGTATCATTATGCTACAGTATCATTATGGTACAGTATCATAATGCTACAGTATCATTATGCTACAGTATCATTATACTACAATATCATTATGCTACAGTATCATTATGCTACAGTATCATTAACTACAGTATCCATATGCTACATTATCATTATGCTACAGTATCATTATGCTACAGTATCATTAACTACAGTATCATTAACTACAGTATCATTAACTACAGTATCATTATGCTACAGTATCATAATGCTACAGTATCATTAACTACAGTATCATTAAGCTACAGTATCATTATGGTACAGTATCATAATGCTACAGTATCATTAACTACAGTATCATTAACTACAGTATCATTATGCTACAGTATCATTATGGTACAGTATCATTAACTACAGTATCATAATGCTACAGTATCATTAACTACAGTATCATTAACTACAGTATCATTATGCTACAGTATCATTATACTACAGTATCATTATGCTACAGTATCATTATGCTACAGTATCATTAACTACAGTATCATTAACTACAGTATCATTATGCTACAGTATCATAATGCTACAGTATCATTATGCTACAGTATCATAATGCTACAGTATCATTATGGTACAGTATCATTATGCTACAGTATCATAATGCTACAGTATCATTATGCTACAGTATCATTACCTACAGTATCATTATGCTACAGTATCATTACCTACAGTATCATTATGCTACAGTATCATAATGCTACAGTATCATTATGGTACAGTATCATTATGCTACAGTATCATAATGCTACAGTATCATTATGCTACAGTATCATTACCTACAGTATCATTATGCTACAGTATCATTACCTACAGTATCATTATGCTACAGTATCATAATGCTACAGTATCATTATGGTACAGTATCATTATGCTACAGTATCATAATGCTACAGTATCATTATGCTACAGTATCATTACCTACAGTATCATTAACTACAGTATCATTAACTACAGTATCATTATGCTACAGTATCATTATGGTACAGTATCATTAACTACAGTATCATAATGCTACAGTATCATTAACTACAGTATCATTAACTACAGTATCATTATGCTACAGTATCATTATACTACAGTATCATTATGCTACAGTATCATTATGCTACAGTATCATTATGCTACAGTATCATTAACTACAGTATCATTAACTACAGTATCATTATGCTACAGTATCATAATGCTACAGTATCATTATGCTACAGTATCATAATGCTACAGTATCATTATGGTACAGTATCATTA
>NW_026290789.1:82500-116495 GCF_023373465.1 Oncorhynchus keta
CACTAACTGGTGTTATTACACTAACTGGTGTTATTACACTAACTGGTGTTATTACACTAACTGGTGTTATTACACTAACTGGTGTTATTACACTAACTGGTGCTATTTCACTACCTGGTGTTATTACACTAACTGGTGTTATTACACTAACTGGTGTTACATTACACTAACTGGTGTTACATTACACTAACTGGTGTTATTACACTAACTGGTGTTATTACACTAACCGGTGTTATTACACTAACTGGTGTTATTACACTAACTGGTGTTACATTACACTAACTGGTGTTATTACACTAACTGGTGTTACATTACACTAACTGGTGTTACATTACACTAACTGGTGGTATTACACTAACTGGTGTTATTACACTAACTGGTGTTACATTACACTAACTGGTGGTATTACACTAACTGTTGTTACATTACACTAACTGGTGTTATTACACTAACTGGTGTTATTACACTAACTGGTGTTACATTACACTAACTGGTGTTACATTACACTAACTGGTGTTATTACACTAACTGGTGTTATTACACTAACTGGTGTTACTACACTAACTGGTGTTACTACATTTACCGTTGTTACAAGCCCTTCTCCAATTCAATATGGTTTATGCTCATTCTGAGAGGTAATTATTACATTGATTCCACACACACACACACACGGTATCTAAAGCCTTTCCAGCAGGCAACACACTGAGTTTCAAGCCTCCAAAGCCTCACAAGAGAGAATTCCCTGCAGGCCGTTAGTTAGCGGCGTGGTGAGATTGCTTGTGAATGTGTGTGTGTGATTGCTGTGCACTGGCTTGTAATAAAGAAGGTATTGCTTGTATAAACAAGATGAGGGGAGAGAAGAGAGGGAGAAGAGAAGAGAAAAAGGGGTCCTCCCTCCCTCTGTTTTTCTCTTTCTGTCTCTCTGCAATGCTGAACAGAGAGGGTGGAGAGCAGCAACAAGATGTCCTTCTATCGCTCTGCAATGCTGAACAAAGAGGGTGTAGAGTAGCAAAAAAAAACAACCTAGTACCTAGCACTGGGATTGAAACCTAGTACCTAGCACTGGGATTGAAACCTCCACCCTCAGGTCCATCCTCCATCCACAACATCCTGCCAACCCCAAGCCTACCTCAGGCCCATCCTCCATCCCTGTCCACAACATTCTGCCAACCCCAAGCCTACCTCAGGCCCATCCTCCATCCCTGTCCACAACATCCTGCCAACCCCAAGCCTACCTCAGGCCCATCCTCCATCCCCGTCCACAACATCCTGCCAACCCCAAGCCTACCTCAGGCCCATCCTCCATCCACAACATCCTGCCAACCCCAAGCCTACCTCAGGCCCATCCTCCATCCCTGTCCACAACATCCTGCCAACCCCAAGCCTACCTCAGGCCCATCCTCCATCCACAACATCCTGCCAACCCCAAGCCTACCTCAGGCCCATCCTCCATCCCTGTCCACAACATTCTGCCAACCCCAAGCCTACCTCAGGCCCATCCTCCATCCCTGTCCACAACATCCTGCCAACCCCAAGCCTACCTCAGGCCCATCCTCCATCCACAACATCCTGCCAACCCCAAGCCTACCTCAGGCCCATCCTCCATCCCTGTCCACAACATCCTGCCAACCCCAAGCCTACCTCAGGCCCATCCTCCATCCACAACATCCTGCCAACCCCAAGCCTAACTCAGGCCCATCCTCCATCCCTGTCCACAACATCCTGCCAACCCCAAGCCTACCTCAGGCCCATCCTCCATCCACAACATCCTGCCAACCCCAAGCCTACCTCAGGCCCATCCTCCATCCCTGTCCACAACATCCTGCCAACCCCAAGCCTACCTCAGGCCCATCCTCCATCCCTGTCCACAACATCCTGCCAACCCCAAGCCTACCTCAGGCCCATCCTCCATCCACAACATCCTGCCAACCCCAAGCCTACCTCAGGCCCATCCTCCATCCACAACATCCTGCCAACCCCAAGCCTACCTCAGGCCCATCCTCCATCCACAACATCCTGCCAACCCCAAGCCTACCTCAGGCCCATCCTCCATCCCTGTCCACAACATCCTGCCAACCCCAAGCCTACCTCAGGCCCATCCTCCATCCCTGTCCACAACATTCTGCCAACCCCAAGCCTACCTCAGGCCCATCCTCCATCCCTGTCCACAACATCCTGCCAACCCCAAGCCTACCTCAGGCCCATCCTCCATCCCTGTCCCCAACATCCTGCCAACCCCAAGCCTACCTCAGGCCCATCCTCCATCCCCGTCCACAACATCCTGCCAACCCCAAGCCTACCTCAGGCCCATCCTCCATCCCTGTCCCCAACATCCTGCCAACCCCAAGCCTACCTCAGGCCCATCCTCCATCCCCGTCCACAACATCCTGCCAACCCCAAGCCTACCTCAGGCCCATCCTCCATCCCTGTCCACAACATCCTGCCAACCCCAAGCCTACCTCAGGCCCATCCTCCATCCCTGTCCACAACATCCTGCCAACCCCAAGCCTACCTCAGGCCCATCCTTCATCCCTGTCCACAACATTCTGCCAACCCCAAGCCTACCTCAGGCCCATCCTCCATCCATAAGACTCCAAATCAGATCAAGTGTTATTTGTCACATGCTTCGTAAACAATCGGTGTAGACTAACAGATGTAGACTAACAGATGTAGACTAACAGGTGTAGACTAACAGGTGTAGACTAACAGATGTAGACTAACAGGTGTAGACTAACAGGTGTAGACTAACAGGTGTAGACTAACAGATGTAGACTAACAGGTGTAGACTAACAGGTGTAGACTAACAGATGTAGACTAACAGGTGTAGACTAACAGGTGTAGACTAACAGATGTAGACTAACAGGTGTAGACTAACAGGTGTAGACTAACAGGTGTAGACTAACAGGTGTAGACTAACAGATGTAGACTAACAGGTGTAGACTAACAGTGGGATGCTTACTGACGGCTGATTGTAGACTAACAGGTGTAGACTAACAGGTGTAGACTAACAGATGTAGACTACCAGGTGTAGACTAACAGGTGTAGACTAACAGGTGTAGACTACCAGGTGTAGACTAAAAGATGTAGACTAACAGGTGTAGACTAACAGGTGTAGACAAACAGGTGTAGACTAACAGTGGGATGCTTACTGATGGCTGGTTGTAGACTAACAGGTGTAGACTAACAGATGTAGACTACCAGGTGTAGACTAACAGGTGTAGACTAACAGGTGTAGACTACCAGGTGTAGACTAACAGGTGTAGACTACCAGGTGTAGACTAACAGGTGTAGACTACCAGGTGTAGACTAACAGGTGTAGACTAACAGTGGGATGCTTACTGACGGCTGGTTGTAGACTAACAGGTGTAGACTAACAGGTGTAGACTACCAGGTGTAGACTAACAGGTGTAGACTAACAGTGGGATGCTTACTGACGGCTGGTTGTAGACTAACAGGTGTAGACTAACAAGTGTAGACTAACAGATGTAGACTACCAGGTGTAGACTACCAGGTGTAGACTACCAGGTGTAGACTACCAGGTGTAGACTACCAGGTGTAGACTAACAGGTGTAGACTAACAGTGTGATGCTTACTGACGGCTGGTTGTAGACTAACAGGTGTAGACTAACAGGTGTAGACTACCAGGTGTAGACTAACAGGTGTAGACTAACAGATGTAGACTAACAGGTGTAGACTAACAGGTGTAGACTAACAGGTGTAGACTAACATATGTAGACTAACAGGTGTAGACTAACAGGGGTAGACTAACAGGTGTAGACTAACAGGTGTAGACTAACAGGTGTAGACTAACAGGGGTAGACTAACAGGTGTAGACTAACAGGTGTAGACTAACAGGTGTAGACTAACAGATGTAGACTAACAGGTGTAGACTAACAGGTGTAGACTAACAGGTGTAGACTAACAGATGTAGACTAACAGGTGTAGACTAACAGTGGGATGCTTACTGACGGCTGATTGTAGACTAACAGGTGTAGACTAACAGGTGTAGACTAACAGATGTAGACTACCAGGTGTAGACTAACAGGTGTAGACTAACAGGTGTAGACTACCAGGTGTAGACTAACAGGTGTAGACTAACAGGTGTAGACTAACAGGTGTAGACAAACAGGTGTAGACTAACAGTGGGATGCTTACTGATGGCTGGTTGTAGACTAACAGGTGTAGACTAACAGATGTAGACTACCAGGTGTAGACTAACAGGTGTAGACTAACAGGTGTAGACTACCAGGTGTAGACTAACAGGTGTAGACTACCAGGTGTAGACTAACAGGTGTAGACTAACAGGTGTAGACTACCAGGTGTAGACTAACAGGTGTAGACTAACAGTGGGATGCTTACTGACGGCTGGTTGTAGACTAACAGGTGTAGACTAACAGGTGTAGACTACCAGGTGTAGACTAACAGGTGTAGACTAACAGTGGGATGCTTACTGACGGCTGGTTGTAGACTAACAGGTGTAGACTAACAAGTGTAGACTAACAGATGTAGACTACCAGGTGTAGACTACCAGGTGTAGACTACCAGGTGTAGACTACCAGGTGTAGACTACCAGGTGTAGACTAACAGGTGTAGACTAACAGTGTGATGCTTACTGACGGCTGGTTGTAGACTAACAGGTGTAGACTAACAGGTGTAGACTAACAGGTGTAGACTAACAGGTGTAGACTAACAGTGGGATGCTTACTGACGGCTGGTTGTAGACTAACAGGTGTAGACTAACAAGTGTAGACTAACAGATGTAGACTACCAGGTGTAGACTACCAGGTGTAGACTACCAGGTGTAGACTACCAGGTGTAGACTAACAGGTGTAGACTAACAGGTGTAGACTAACAGGTGTAGACTACCAGGTGTAGACTAACAGGTGTAGACTAACAGGTGTAGACTACCAGGTGTAGACTACCAGGTGTAGACTAACAGGTGTAGACTACCAGGTGTAGACTACCAGGTGTAGACTAACAGGTGTAGACTAACAGGTGTAGACTACCAGGTGTAGACTACCAGGTGTAGACTAACAGATGTAGACTAACAGGTGTAGACTACCAGGTGTAGACTACCAGGTGTAGACTAACAGGTGTAGACTAACAGGTGTAGACTACCAGGTGTAGACTACCAGGTGTAGACTACCAGGTGTAGACTAACAGGTGTAGACTAACAGGTGTAGACTACCAGGTGTAGACTACCAGGTGTAGACTAACAGGTGTAGACTACCAGGTGTAGACTAACAGTGGGATGCTTACTGACGGCTGATTGTAGACTAACAGGTGTAGACTACCAGGTGTAGACTAACAGGTGTAGACTAACAGTGGGATGCTTACTGACTGCTGGTTGTAGACTAACAGGTGTAGACTAACAAGTGTAGACTAACAGATGTAGACTACCAGGTGTAGACTAACAGGTGTAGACTACCAGGTGTAGACTACCAGGTGTAGACTACCAGGTGTAGACTAACAGGTGTAGACTACCAGGTGTAGACTACCAGGTGTAGACTAACAGGTGTAGACTACCAGGTGTAGACTACCAGGTGTAGACTAACAGGTGTAGACTACCAGGTGTAGACTAACAGGTGTAGACTAACAGGTGTAGACTACCAGGTGTAGACTAACAGGTGTAGACTAACAGGTGTAGACTACCAGGTGTAGACTACCAGGTGTAGACTAACAGGTGTAGACTACCAGGTGTAGACTAACAGGTGTAGACTAACAGGTGTAGACTACCAGGTGTAGACTAACAGGTGTAGACTAACAGGTGTAGACTACCAGGTGTAGACTACCAGGTGTAGACTAACAGGTGTAGACTAACAGGTGTAGACTACCAGGTGTAGACTAACAGGTGTAGACTAACAGGTGTAGACTACCAGGTGTAGACTACCAGGTGTAGACTAACAGGTGTAGACTAACAGGTGTAGACTAACAGGTGTAGACTAACAGATGTAGACTAACAGGTGTAGACTAACAGGTGTAGACTAACAGGTGTAGACTAACAGATGTAGACTAACAGGTGTAGACTAACAGGTGTAGACTAACAGATGTAGACTAACAGGTGTAGACAAACAGGTGTAGACTACCAGGTGTAGACTACCAGGTGTAGACTAACAGATGTAGACTAACAGGTGTAGACTACCAGGTGTAGACTACCAGGTGTAGACTACCAGGTGTAGACTAACAGGTGTAGACTAACAGGTGTAGACTACCAGGTGTAGACTACCAGGTGTAGACTACCAGGTGTAGACTACCAGGTGTAGACTAACAGGTGTAGACTACCAGGTGTAGACTAACAGTGGGATGCTTACTGATGGCTGATTGGCCCTTCCCAACAAAAAACATAACAACACAAGGAATAAATACACAGTCAGTAACTATGTGATGTGCGGGAGTACGAGGTCATGGGGTAACTAGGCAACAGGATAGATGATAGACAGTAGCAGCAGTCTATGTGATGTGCCGGGTACGAGGTCATGGGGTAACTAGGCAACAGGATAGATGATAGACAGTAGCAGCAGTCTATGTGATGAGTCAACAGGATAGATGATAGACAGTAGCAGCAGTCTATGTGATGAGTCAACAGGATAGATGATAGACAGTAGCAGCAGTCTATGTGATGAGTCAACAGGATAGATAATAGACAGTAGCAGCAGTCTATGTGATGTGCCGGGTACGAGGTCATGGGGTAACTAGGCAACAGGATAGATGATAGACAGTAGCAGCAGTCTATGTGATGAGTCAATAGGATAGATGATAGACAGTAGCAGCAGTCTATGTGATGAGTCAACAGGATAGATAATAGACAGTAGCAGCAGTCTATGTGATGTGCAGTAGGGGTACGTCAACAGGGTCATGGGGTAACTAGGCAACAGGATAGATGATAGACAGTAGCAGCAGTCTATGTGATGAGTCAACAGGATAGATGATAGACAGTAGCAGCAGTCTATGTGATGAGTCAACAGGATAGATAATAGACAGTAGCAGCAGTCTATGTGATGAGTCAACAGGATAGATGATAGACAGTAGCAACAGTCTATGTGATGTGATACGAGGTCATGGGGTAACTAGGCAACAGGATAGATAATAGACAGTAGCAGCAGTCTATGTGATGAGTCAACAGGATAGATAATAGACAGTAGCAGCAGTCTATGTGATGTGCCGGGATATAATGGGGTAACTAGGCAACAGGATAGGACAGTAAGTCTATGTGAGGCAACAGGATAGATGATAGACAGTAGCAGCAGTCTATGTGATGAGTCAACAGGATAGATGATAGTCAACAGGATAGATAATAGACAGTAGCATCTATGTAATGGGGTAACTAGGCAACAGGATAGATGATAGACAGTAGCAGCAGTCTATGTGATGAGTCAACAGGATAGATGATAGACAGTAGCAGCAGTGTATATAGGTGAGGGGTAACTAGCAACAGGATAGATAATAGACAGTAGCATCAGTGATATATAGGTAGGGCAGTAACTAGGCAACAGGATAGATAATAGACAGTAGCAGCAGTCTATGTGATGTGGATACGAGGTATAGGTAGGATAGATAGACAGTAGCAGCAGTCTATGTGATGAGTCAACAGGATAGATAATAGACAGTAGCAGCAGTGATGTATATAGGTAGGGGTAACTAGGCAACAGGATAGATAATAGACAGTAGCAGCAGTGTATATAGGTAGGGGATGGCAACAGGATAGATAATAGACAGTAGCAGCAGTGTATATAGGTAGGGGTAACTAGGCAACAGGATAGATGATAGACAGTAGCAGCAGTGTATATAGGTAGGGGTAACTAGGCAACAGGATAGATAATAGACAGTAGCAGCAGTAATAGACAGTAGCAGCAGTCTATGTGATGAGTCAACAGGATAGGGGTAACTAGGCAACAGGATAGATGATAGACAGTAGCAGCAGTCATGGTGATGAGGCAACAGGATAGATAATAGACAGTAGCAGCAGTCTATGTGATGGCAACAGGATAGATGATAGACAGTAGCAGCAGTCTATGTGATGAGCAACTAGCAGCAGTCTGTGATGAGTCAACAGGATAGATGATAGACAGTAGCAGCAGTCTATGTGATGAGTCAACAGGATAGATGATAGACAGTAGCAGCAGTCTGATGTGATGAGTCAACAGGATAGATAATAGACAGTAGCAGCAGTCTATGTGATGAGTCAACAGGATAGATGATAGACAGTAGCAGCAGTCTATGTGATGAGTCAACAGGATAGATAATAGACAGTAGCAGCAGTCTATGTGATGAGTCAACAGGATAGATAATAGACAGTAGCAGCAGTCTATGTGATGAGTCAACAGGTCATAGACAGTAGGGCACTAGGCAACAGGATAGATAATAGACAGTAGCAGCAGTCTATGTGATGAGTCAACAGGATAGATGATAGACAGTAGCAGCAGTCTATGTGATGAGTCAACAGGATAGATGATAGACAGTAGCAGCAGTCTATGTGATGAGTCAACAGGATAGATGATAGACAGTAGCAGCAGTCTATGTGATGAGTCAACAGGATAGATGATAGACAGTAGCAGCAGTCTATGTGATGTGATAATAGACAGTAGCAGCAGTCTATGTGATGAGTCAACAGGATAGATAATAGACAGTAGCAGCAGTCTATGTGATGAGTCAACAGGATAGATGATAGACAGTAGCAGCAGTCTATGTGATGAGTCAACAGGATAGATGATAGACAGTAGCAGCAGTCTATGTGATGAGTCAACAGGATAGATGATAGACAGTAGCAGCAGTCTATAGATGGCAGTCAACGAGGTCTATGTGATGGTCAACAGGATAGATGATAGACAGTAGCAGCAGTCTATGTGATGAGTCAACAGGATAGATGATAGACAGTAGCAGCAGTCTATGTGAGAGTCAACAGGATAGAGTAGACAGCAGCAGTCTATGTGATGAGTCAACAGGATAGATAATAGACAGTAGCAGCAGTCTATGTGATGTGTGATGGGAGTAACTAGGCAACAGGATAGATGATAGACAGTAGCAGCAGTCTATGTGATGAGTCAACAGGATAGTAGACAGTAGCAGCAGTCATGTGGGGCAACTAGGCAACAGGATAGATAATAGACAGTAGCAGCAGTCTATGTGATGAGTCAACAGGATAGATGATAGACAGTAGCAGCAGTCTATGTGATGAGTCAACAGGATAGATGATAGACAGTAGCAGCAGTCATGTGATGAGTCAACAGGATAGATGATAGACAGTAGCAGCAGTCTATGTGATGTGTCAACAGGATAGATGATACGAGGTCATGGGGTAACTAGGCAACAGGATAGATAATAGACAGTAGCAGCAGTCTATGTGATGAGTCAACAGGATAGATGATAGACAGTAGCAGCAGTCTATGTGATGAGTCAACAGGATAGATGATAGACAGTAGCAGCAGTCTATGTGATGAGTCAACAGGATAGATGATAGACAGTAGCAGCAGTCTATAGGCAACAGTAGAGCAGGGGTACAGGTCTATGGGGTATGAGGCAACAGGATAGATGATAGACAGTAGCAGCAGTCTATGTGATGAGTCAACAGGATAGATAATAGACAGTAGCAGCAGTCTATGTGATGAGTCAACAGGATAGATGATAGACAGTAGCAGCAGTCTATGTGATGAGTCAACAGGATAGATGATAGACAGTAGCAGCAGTCTAGATAGATGATAGACGCAGCAGTCATGTGATGAGTCAATAGGATAGATGATAGACAGTAGCAGCAGTCTATGTGATGAGTCAACAGGATAGATAATAGACAGTAGCAGCAGTCTATGTGATGTGCAACAGGATAGGACAGTAGCAGCAGTCTATGTGAGGTCATAGATGATAGGTAGCAGTCTATGTGATGAGGCAACAGGATAGATGATAGACAGTAGCAGCAGTCTATGTGATGAGTCAACAGGATAGATGATAGACAGTAGCAGCAGTCTATGTGATGAGTCAACAGGATAGATAATAGACAGTAGCAGCAGTCTATGTGATGAGTCAACAGGATAGATAATAGACAGTAGCAGCAGTCATGGGGTAACAACAGGATAGATAATAGACAGTAGCAACAGGAGGTCAACAGGATAGATAATAGACAGTAGCAGCAGTCTATGTGATGAGTCAACAGGATAGATAATAGACAGTAGCAGCAGTCTATGTGATGAGTCAACAGGATAGATAATAGACAGTAGCAGCAGTCTGATGTGATGTCATGGGGTAACTAGGCAACAGGATAGATAATAGACAGTAGCAGCAGTCTATGTGATGTGCCAGGATAGTACGAGGTCATGGGGTAACTAGGCAACAGGATAGATGATAGACAGGATAGAGCAGCAGCAGTCTATGTGATGAGTCAACAGGATAGATGATAGACAGTAGCAGCAGTCTATGTGATGAGTCAACAGGATAGATGATAGACAGTAGCAGCAGTCTATGTGATGAGTCAACAGGATAGATGATAGACAGTAGCAGCAGTCTATGTGATGTGCCAGGATGCGAGGTCATGGGGTAACTAGGCAACAGGATAGATAATAGACAGTAGCAGCAGTCTATGTGATGAGTCAACAGGATAGATAATAGACAGTAGCAGCAGTCTATGTGATGAGTCAACAGGATAGATGATAGACAGTAGCAGCAGTCTATGTGATGATCAACAGGATAGATAATAGACAGTAGCAGCAGTCTATGTGATGTGCCAACAGGTGACGAGGTCATGGGGTAACTAGGCAACAGGATAGATGATAGACAGTAGCAGCAGTCTATGTGATGAGTCAACAGGATAGATGATAGACAGTAGCAGCAGTCTATGTGATGAGTCAACAGGATAGATGATAGACAGTAGCAGCAGTCTATGTGATGAGTCAACAGGATAGATAATAGACAGTAGCAGCAGTCTATGTGATGTGGGAGGATCAACAGGATAGATAATAGACAGTAGCAGCAGTCTATGTGATGAGTCAACAGGATAGATAATAGACAGTAGCAGCAGTCTATGTGATGAGTCAACAGGATAGATGATAGACAGTAGCAGCAGTCTATGTGATGAGTCAACAGGATAGATGATAGACAGTAGCAGCAGTCTATGTGATGAGTCAACAGGATAGATAATAGACAGTAGCAGCAGTCTATGTGATGTGCAACAGGATAGAGGTAATAGACAGTAGCAGCAGTCTAGGATAGATAATAGGATAGATAATAGCAGCAGTCAGCAGTGTGATGAGTCAACAGGATAGATGATAGACAGTAGCAGCAGTCTATGTGATGAGTCAACAGGATAGATAATAGACAGTAGCAGCAGTCTATGTGATGAGTCAACAGGATAGTGATGACAGTAGGCAGTCAGGATAGATACAGACAGTAGCATAACTAGGCAACAGGATAGATGATAGACAGTAGCAGCAGTCTATGTGATGAGTCAACAGGATAGATGATAGACAGTAGCAGCAGTCTATGTGATGAGTCAACAGGATAGATGATAGACAGTAGCAGCAGTCTATGTGATGAGTCAACAGGATAGATGATAGACAGTAGCAGCAGTCTATGTGATGAGTCAACAGGATAGATGATAGACAGTAGCAGTAGTCTAGGCAACAGGATAGATGATAGACAGTAGCAGCAGTCTATGTGATGAGTCAACAGGATAGATAATAGACAGTAGCAGCAGTCTATGTGATGTAGGCAACGAGGTCATGGGGTAATGAGTCAACAGGATAGATAATAGACAGTAGCAGCAGTCTATGTGATGAGTCAACAGGATAGATGATAGACAGTAGCAGCAGTCTATGTGATGAGTCAACAGGATAGATAATAGACAGTAGCAGCAGTCTATGTGATGTGCAACAGGATGCAGGTAGGGGTCTAACTAGGCAACAGGATAGAGATAGACAGTAGCAGCAGTCTATGTGATGAGTCAACAGGATAGATGATAGACAGTAGCAGCAGTCTATGTGATGAGTCAACAGGATAGATGATAGACAGTAGCAGCAGTCTATGTGATGAGTCAACAGGATAGATAATAGACAGTAGCAGCAGTCTATAGATGATAGACAGTAGCAGCAGTCTATGTGTGCCGGGATGCGAGGTAATGGGGTAACTAGGCAACAGGATAGATAATAGACAGTAGCAGCAGTCTATGTGATGAGTCAACAGGATAGATGATAGACAGTAGCAGTCTATGTGATGAGTCAACAGGATAGATGATAGACAGTAGCAGCAGTCTATGTGATGAGTAACTCAACAGGATAGATAATAGACAGTAGCAGCAGTCTATGTGATGAGTCAACAGGATAGATGATAGACAGTAGCAGCAGTCTATGTGATGTGCAACAGGATAGATGATAGACAGTAGCAGCAGTCATAGGTGGTGAGGCAACAGGATAGATGATAGACAGTAGCAGCAGTCTATGTGATGAGTCAACAGGATAGATGATAGACAGTAGCAGCAGTCTATGTGATGAGTCAACAGGATAGATGACAGTAGCAGCAGTCTATGTGATGTAGCAGCAGATAGATATGAGGTCTATGAGGCAACAGGATAGATGATAGACAGTAGCAGCAGTCTATGTGATGAGTCAACAGGATAGATGATAGACAGTAGCAGCAGTCTATGTGATGAGTCAACAGGATAGATGATAGACAGTAGCAGCAGTCTATGTGATGAGTCAACAGGATAGATGATAGACAGTAGCAGCAGTCTATGTGATGAGTCAACAGGATAGATAATAGACAGTAGCAGCAGTCTATGTGATGATGTCATGAGGGGTAGGGGCAGTCTAGGCAACAGGATAGATGATAGACAGTAGCAGCAGTCTATGTGATGAGTCAACAGGATAGATGATAGACAGTAGCAGCAGTCTATGTGATGAGTCAACAGGGATAGACAGATAGCAGCAGTCTATGTGATGAGTCAACAGGATAGATGATAGACAGTAGCAGCAGTCTATGGTGAACTAGGCAACAGGATAGATGATAGACAGTAGCAGCAGTCTATGTGATGAGTCAACAGGATAGATAATAGACAGTAGCAGCAGTCTATGTGATGAGTCAACAGGATAGATGATAGACAGTAGCAGCAGTCTATGTGATACGAGGTCATGGGGTAATGGGGTAACTAGGCAACAGGATAGATGATAGACAGTAGCAGCAGTCTATGTGATGAGTCAACAGGATAGATGATAGACAGTAGCAGCAGTCTATGTGATGAGTCAACAGGATAGATGATAGACAGTAGCAGCAGTCTATGTGAGCAGTGTACGAGGTCATGGGGTAACTAGGCAACAGGATAGATGATAGACAGTAGCAGCAGTCTATGTGATGAGTCAACAGGATAGATGATAGACAGTAGCATGGGTAGGGGTAACTAGGCAACAGGATAGATGATAGACAGTAGCAGCAGTGTATATAGTGAGTCAACAGGATAGATGATAGACAGTAGCAGCAGTCTATAGGTGATAGGCAACAGGATAGATAATAGACAGTAGCAGTGTATATAGGTAGATGATAGACAGTAGCAGCAGTCTATGTGATGAGCAACAGGATAGATGATAGACAGTAGCAGCAGTGTATATAGGTAGGGGTAACTAGGCAACAGGATAGATAATAGACAGTAGCAGCAGTGTATATAGGTAGGGGTAACTAGGCAACAGGATAGATAATAGACAGTAGCAGCAGTGTATATAGGTAGGGGTAACTAGGCAACAGGATAGATGATAGACAGTAGCAGCAGTGTATAGGTAGGGGTAACTAGGCAACAGGATAGATAATAGACAGTAGCAGCAGTCTATGTGATGAGTCAACAGGATAGATAATAGACAGTAGCAGCAGTGTATATAGGATAGATGATAGGTAACTGAGGCAACAGGATAGATAATAGACAGTAGCAGCAGTCTATGTGATGATAAGTCAACAGGATAGATGATAGACAGTAGCAGCAGTGTATATAGGTAGATAAGGGGTAACTAGGCAACAGGATAGATGATAGACAGTAGCAGCAGTGTATATAGGTAGGGCAACTGAGGCAACAGGATAGATGATAGACAGTAGCAGCAGTCTATGTGATGAGTCAACAGGATAGATAATAGACAGTAGCAGCAGTCTATGTGATGAGTCAACAGGATAGATGATAGACAGTAGCAGCAGTCTATGTGATGTGCAACAGGATAGATGATAGATAGCGAGGTGATGAGTCAACAGGGGGTAGCAGTCTGATGAGCAACAGGATAGATGATAGACAGTAGCAGCAGTGTATATAGGTAGGGGTAACTAGGCAACAGGATAGATAATAGACAGTAGCAGCACTGTATATAGGTAGGGGTAACTAGGCAACAGGATAGATGATAGACAGTAGCAGCAGTCTATGTGATGTGGAAAAAAGTTAGTGCAAAAAGGGTCAGTGCAGATTGTCCTGGTTGCTATTGGTTACCTATTTAACTAACTATTTAGCAGTCCTATGGCTTGGGGGTAGAAGCCATTTGGCTTTCAAGAGGTGCCCCACCTGCCAGGGCACCAAGGCCCTCTGACAGGGAACTAAGGCCCTCTGCTAGGGCACAGAGAGAGAGAAACAGAGAGAGACAGAGAGAGAGAGAGAGAGAGAGAGACACAGAGAGAGACAGAGAGCGACAGAGAGAGAGACACAGAAAGACCCTAACCCTAACTTTGGTACTAGGGCACCAAGGCCCTCTGCTAGGGCACCAATGCCCTCTGACAGGGAACCAATGCCCTCTGACAGGGCACCAAGGCCCTCTGCTAGGGCACCAATGCCCTCTGACAGGGAACCAAGGCCCTCTGACAGGGCACCAAGGCCCTCTGCTAGGGCACCAATGCCCTCTGCTAGGGCACCAAGGCCCTCTGCTAGGGCATCAAGATGCAAGGGCACCAAGGCCCTCTGCTAGGGCACCAATGCCCTCTGACAGGGCACCAATGCCCTCTGCTAGGGCACCAAGGCCCTCTGCTGGGCACCAAGGCCTCTGCTAGGGCATCAAGATGCAAGGGCACCAATGCCCTCTGCTAGGGCACCAAGGCCCTCTGCTGGGCACCAAGGCCCTCTGCTAGCGCACCAAGGCCATCTGCTAGGGCACCAAGGCCCTCTGCTAGGGCACCAAGGCCCTCTGCTAGGGCACAAGGCCCTCTGCTGGGCACCAAGGCCCTCTGCTAGCGCACCAAGGCCCTCTGCTAGGGCACCTAGGCCCTCTGCTAGGGCATCAAGCTGCAGGGCGTGGCACCAATGCCCTCTGCTAGGGCACCAAGGCCCTCTGCTAGGGCATCAAGATGCATTTAGTATGGCACCAATGCCCTCTGCTAGTTTGGGCACCAAGGCCCTCTGCTGGGCAGTCTAGGCCCTCTGCTAGGGCATCAAGATGCAAGGTCTATGTTTTCACCAATGCCCTCTGCTAGTATGGGCACCAAGGCCCTCTGCTGGGCATTTAGTAGGCCCTCTGCTAGCGCACCAAGGCCATCTGCTAGGGTATTTAGTACCAAGGCCCTCTGCTATTTGTTTGGCACCAAGGCCCTCTGCTAGGGCACCAAGGCCCTCTGCTGGGCACCAAGGCCCTCTGCTAGCGCACCAAGGCCATCTGCTAGGGCACCTAAGGCCCTCTGCTAGGGCACCAAGGCCCTCTGCTAGGGCACCAAGGCCCTCTGCTAGCGCACCAAGGCCCTCTGCTAGCGCACCAAGGCCCTCTGCTGGGCACCAAGGCCCTCTGCTGGGCACCAAGGCCCTCTGCTGGGCACCAAGGCCCTCTGCTGGGCACCAAGGCCCTCTGCTAGCGCACCAAGGCCCTCTGCTGGGCACCAAGGCCCTCTGCAGCGCATCAAGGCCCTCTGCTAGGGAACCAAGGCCCTCTGCTAGGGAACCAGGCCCTCTGCTAGGGAACCAAGGCCCTCTGCTGGGCACCAAGGCCCTCTGCTAGCGCACCAAGGCCCTCTGCTAGCGCATCAAGGCCCTCTGCTAGGGAACCAAGGCCCTCTGCTAGGGAACCAAGGCCCTCTGCTAGGGAACCAAGGCCCTCTGCTAGGGAACCAAGGCCCTCTGCTAGGGAACCAAGGCCATATGCGTGAGTGAAGGACCGCAAAGTGAAGGAAAAGCAGCCAACAAGTGCACAGCATATGTAGGAACTAATTCAATGCAGTTGAAAAAGCATTCCAGGTGAAGCTGGTTGAGAGAATGCCAGAGTGTGCAAAGCTGTCATCAATGCAAAGGGTGGCTACTTTGAAGAATCTCAAGTATATTTTGACCTATTTAATTGTCAAGTTCTGACCTTTTTCCCTTTGTTTTATTTAGTATGGTCAGGGCGTGAGTTGGGGTGGGCAGTCTATGTTTTCATTTGTTTGGTCTGTATTTAGTATGGTCAGGGTATTTAGTGGAGTATGGCGTGAGTTGGGGTGGGCAGTCTATGTTTTCATTTGTTTGGTCTGTATTTAGTATGGTCAGGGCGTGAGTTGGGGTGGGCAGTCTATGTTTTCATTTGTTTGGTCTGTATTTAGTATGGTCAGGGCGTGAGTTGGGGTGGGCAGTCTATGTTTTCATTTGTTTGGTCTGTATTTAGTATGGTCAGGGCGTGAGTTGGGGTGGGCAGTCTATGTTTTCATTTGTTTGGTCTGTATTTAGTATGGTCAGGGTGTGAGTTGGGGTGGGCAGTCTATGTTTTCATTTGTTTGGTCTGTATTTAGTATGGTCAGGGCGTGAGTTGGGGTGGGCAGTCTATGTTTTCATTTGTTTGGTCTGTATTTAGTATGGTCAGGGTGTGAGTTGGGGTGGGCAGTCTATGTTTTCATTTGTTTGGTCTGTATTTAGTATGGTCAGGGCGTGAGTTGGGGTGGGCAGTCTATGTTTTCATTTGTTTGGTCTGTATTTAGTATGGTCAGGGCGTGAGTTGGGGTGGGCAGTCTATGTTTTCATTTGTTTGGTCTGTATTTAGTATGGTCAGGGCGTGAGTTGGGGTGGGCAGTCTATGTTTTCATTTGTTTGGTCTGTATTTAGTATGGTCAGGGCGTGAGTTGGGGTGGGCAGTCTATGTTTTCATTTGTTTGGTCTGTATTTAGTATGGTCAGGGCGTGAGTTGGGGTGGGCAGTCTATGTTTCCCTTTGCAGGTGTCATTAGTTGTCTCTGATTGAGAGTCATACTGAGGTAGCCTGGGTTTCACTGTTTGTTTGAGGGTGACTGTCTATGTTAGGTGCAGTCTATGTGTTCAGCACAGTTCTCATTATATGCTTCACGGTCGTTATTCTATGTTTATTGTTTTGTATAGTTTTGTATTCAGTGCTTTCTTTAAGTAAAAAAATCATCATGAACACATTCCACGCTGCATTTTTGGTCCGCTACTTATGGTCGGCGAGTTGTGACATTAATGTTTTTTTTCTGGTTACTACATGATTCCATATGTGTTATTTCACAGTGTTGATGTCTTCACTATTATTCTACAATGTGGGAAAATAGTAACAAAAACCTCTTAAATAAGTAGCGTGAGTGTCCAGTCTATGTTTTTTGACTGGTACTTCATGTAATTAAAAGTCTCATTAAAAAGTTTGGCTACGTTTTCTCAGGCGCCTCCCTCATGTCATCATCGTCTGGACATGACAGGCTGTAGCCAACAGGCTATCACCTTCACTATGACATGACAGGCTGTAGCCAATAGGCTATCACCTTCACTATGACATGACAGGCTGTAGCCACGTTTTCTAGGCTATCACCTTCACTATGACATGACAGGCTGTAGCCAATAGGCTATCACCTTCACTTTGACATGACAGGCTGTAGCCAATAGGCTATCACCTTCACTTTGACATGACAGGCTGTAGCCAATAGGCTATCACCTTCACTATGACATGACAGGCTGTAGCCAATAGGCTGTCACCTTCACTTTGACATGTAGTATAATTATTTATGTACATTGACATACAGAAGAGATAGTGTTTTTGAGTTTTCAAATCAATGGATTTGTCTAATGGCCTTGGTGCCCTGCCCTAGCAGAGGGCCTTGTTGCCCTAGCAGAGGGCCGTGGTGCCCTAGCACCAAAGTTAGGGTTAGGGTCTTTCTGTGTCTCTCTCTCTCTCTCCCCCTGTATCTATATCTGTATCTATCTCTCTGTATCTCTCTCTGTCTCTCTGTGTCTCTCTCTGTGTCTCTTATCCTCCTTCCCCCTTCCCACCTCTCTCTCTTTCCCTTTCTCTTCTCTTTCTTTCTCTCTCTCTCTCTTCTCTCTCTGGCTCTCTCTCACCCTCCTTCCCACCCTCTCTCTCTCTCTCTCTCTCTCTCTCTCTCTCTCTCTCTCTCTCTCTCTTTCTCTTCTCTCTCTGGCTCTGTCTCACCCTCCTTCCCACCTCTCTCTCTCTCTCTCTCTCTCTCTCTCTCTCTCTCTCTCTCTCTCTCTCTCTCTCTCTCTCTCTCTCTCTCTCTCTCTCTCTCTCTCTCTCTCTCGTAGTGGTGTGTGTACATTGAGTCAGCTACTTTGTATGCCAGCTGCCTGTACTTCACTCCCTGGAGCTGGGAGGAGGAGAGACAGATCGTGATAGAGAGACAGACATACAGAGGGAGAGAGAAGGGAGGGTCCCCCTCTGTGAATTCTGTTATTTTGCAATAGAGAGCCAGCCTGTACATCCTAAATGTCCCCTGTCAGATGGACAAAAATAGGGATGGAGATATAGAGAGAGAGAGAGAAAGAGGTGGAGAGAGACAGAGGGAGACAGAGGTGGAGAGAGACAGAGGAGGAAGAGGTGGAGAGAGACAGAGAGAGAAAGAGGTGGAGAGAGACAGAGGGAGACAGAGGTGGAGAGAGACAGAGGGAGGAAGAGGTGGAGAGAGACAGAGAGAGAAAGAGGTGGAGGGAGGAAGAGGTGGAGAGAGACAGAGGGAGGAAGAGGTGGAGAGAGACAGAGGGAGACAGAGGTGGAGAGAGACAGAGAGGGAGGAAGAGGTGGAGAGAGGTGAAGTGGTGGATGGATGAGAGAGAGGTGGAGGGTTAGGTGAAGTGGTGGATGGATTGAGAGAGAGGTGGAGGGTTAGGTGAAGTGGTGGATGGATTGAGAGGTGGAGGTTAGGTGAAGTGGTGGATGGATGAGAGAGAGGTGGAGGGTTAGGTGAAGTGGTGGATGGATGGATAGAGGTGGAGGGTTAGGTGAAGTGGTGGATGGATTGAGAGGTGGAGGGTTAGGTGAAGTGGTGGATGGATTGAGAGGTGGAGGATTAGGTGAAGTGGTGGATGGATGGATAGAAGGTGGAGGGTTTGGTGAAGTGGTGGATGGATTGAGAGAGAGGTGGAGGTTAGGTGAAGTGGTGGATGGATTGAGAGAGAGGTGGAGGGTTAGGTGAAGTGGTGGATGGATGAGAGAGAGGTGGAGGGTTAGTTGAAGTGGTGGATGGATGAGAGAGAGGTGGAGGGTTAGGTGAAGTGGTGGATGGATGAGAGAGAGGTGGAGGGTTAGGTGAAGTGGTGGATGGATTGAGAGAGGTGGAGGGTTAGGTGAAGTGGTGGATGGATGAGAGAGAGGTGGAGGGTTAGGTGAAGTGGTGGATGGATTGAGAGAGAGGTGGAGGTTAGGTGAAGTGGTGGATGGATGAGAGAGAGGTGGAGGGTTAGGTGAAGTGGTGGATGGATGAGAGAGAGGTGGAGGGTTAGGTGAAGTGGTGGATGGATTGAGAGAGAGGTGGAGGGTTAGGTGAAGTGGTGGATGGATGAGAGAGAGGTGGAGGGGTTAGGTGAAGTGGTGGACGGATGAGAGAGAGGTGGAGGGTTAGGTGAAGTGGTGGATGGATGAGAGAGAGGTGGAGGGTTAGGTGAAGTGGTGGATGGATTAAGAGAGAGGTGGAGGGTTAGGTGAAGTGGTGGATGGATGAGAGAGAGGTGGAGGGTTAGGTGAAGTGGTGGATGGATGAGAGAGGTGGAGGGTTAGGTGAAGTGGTGGATGGATGAGAGAGAGGTGGAGGGTTAGGTGAAGTGGTGGATGGATGAGAGAGGTGGAGGGTTAGGTGAAGTGGTGGATGGATGAGAGAGAGGTGGAGGGTTAGGTGAAGTGGTGGATGGATGAGAGAGAGGTGGAGGGTTAGGTGAAGTGGTGGGTGGATGAGAGAGAGAGAGGTGGAGGGTTAGGTGAAGTGGTGGATGGATGGAGAGAGAGGTGGAGGGTTAGGTGAAGTGGTGGATGGATGAGAGAGAGGTGGAGGGTTAGGTGAAGTGGTGGATGGATGAGAGAGAGGTGGAGGGTTAGGTGAAGTGGTGGATGGATGAGAGAGAGGTGGAGGGTTAGGTGAAGTGGTGGATGGATTGAGAGAGAGGTGGAGTATTAGGTGAAGTGGTGGATGGATTGAGAGAGCGGTGGAGGGTTAGGTGAAGTGGTGGATGGATTGAGAGGTGGAGGGTTAGGTGAAGTGTTGGATGGATGAGAGAGAGGTGGAGGGTTAGGTGAAGTGGTGGATGGATGGATAGAGGTGGAGGGTTAGGTGAAGTGGTGGATGGATTGAGTGGTGGAGGGTTAGGTGAAGTGGTGGATGGATTGTGAGGTGGAGGGTTAGGTGAAGTGGTGGATGGATTGAGAGAGATGTGGAGGGTTAGTTGAAGTGGTGGATGGATTGAGAGAGAGGTGGAGGGTTAGGTGAAGTGGTGGATGGATGGATAGAGGTGGAGGGTTAGGTGAAGTGGTGGATGGATTGAGTGGTGGAGGGTTAGGTGAAGTGGTGGATGGATTGTGAGGTGGAGGGTTAGGTGAAGTGGTGGATGGATTGAGAGAGATGTGGAGGGTTAGTTGAAGTGGTGGATGGATTGAGAGAGAGGTGGAGGGTTAGTTGAAGTGGTGGATGGATGGAGAGAGGTGGAGGGTTAGGTGAAGTGGTGGATGGATGAGAGAGAGGTGGAGGGTTAGGTGAAGTGGTGGATGGATGAGAGAGAGGTGGAGGGTTAGGTGAAGTGGTGGATGGATGGAGAGAGAGGTGGAGGGTTAGGTGAAGTGGTGGATGGATGAGAGAGAGGTGGAGGGTTAGGTGAAGTGGTGGATGGATGGAGAGAGAGGTGGAGGGTTAGGTGAAGTGGTGGATGGATGAGAGAGAGGTGGAGGGTTAGGTGAAGTGGTGGATGGATGAGAGAGAGGTGGAGGGTTAGGTGAAGTGGTGGATGGATGAGAGAGAGGTGGAGGGTTAGGTGAAGTGGTGGATGGATGAGAGAGGTGGAGGGTCAGTTGAAGTGGTGGATGGATGAGAGAGAGGTGGAGGGTTAGGTGAAGTGGTGGATGGATGAGAGAGAGGTGGAGGGTTAGGTGAAGTGGTGGATGGATGAGAGAGGTGGAGGGTTAGGTGAAGTGGTGGATGGATAGAGAGAAAGACACTCAGCAGTAGCTTCTGTCCAGAGGTGGGTGGGTGTGTGTGATTGATTGGTGAGGGAGCTCCGTTTCCTCCTGAACATCCGAACCTCACTAAGGTGATAATCAGTGGAGAGATAGACCATCTTTCTGTGATTGTAGAATAATATCCAGCAGCCGGATCTCTAGACCTTGGCTCGCTCTCGTTCTCGTTCCGTTCTCTTTGATCACGTCATCTTATCCCTTCTCTCTGATCACTCTCTTTATAGTTTAGTCGTCATTAGATCTGTTTCCCAAAAGCCTTAACATATCCAACACATCCAAATAAAGGTACGGTTGTCTAGACGACAGGAGTGAATACAACAGAACAGAAGGATACCGTTCTGTACATGACAGGAGTGTGTGAACACAACAGAACAGAAGAGTATTTTACTGTCTCTATTTGTGGATGTGGATGATCGCACCACCACACACAGCCTCTGGTCTACGGTTTCGTTCCCAGATGTCCACCCGTGACCTCACTATCACATCATACGGCTGAAGTTCCTCAGAGTCACGATGTCACAATCACTCATTGACTGTTGACATTCTACTGGGCTAGTTCTAGAGCTATGATGTCACAATCACTCATTGACTGTTGACATTCTACTGGGCTAGTTCTAGAGCTATGATGTCACAATCACTCATTGACTGTTGACATTCTACTGGGCTAGTTCTAGAGCTATGATGTCACAATCACTCATTGACTGTTGACATTCTACTGGGCTAGTTCTAGAGCTATGATGTCACAATCACTCATTGACTGTTGACATTCTACTGGGCTAGTTCTAGAGCTATGATGTCACAATCACTCATTGACTGTTGACATTCTACTGGGCTAGTTCTAGAGCTATGATGTCACAATCACTCATTGACTGTTGACATTCTACTGGGCTAGTTCTAGAGCTATGATGTCACAATCACTCATTGACTGTTGATATTCTACTGGGCTAGTTCTAGAGCTATGATGTCACAAACAGGTCGTTGATTCTCTGTGATGTTATAATGGGTCATACAGCCGTAGCCTGGCTAGCTGACTGACTGACTCTAGGAGTAGAAGTGTCCATTGTGTGTTCGTTTGTTCTTCCGCCTGTCCTTCTGTCCTCTTTTCTGGAAAGCTTGGAGGAGATTGTGTCCTGAATGGCTTCCCGTTCCCTCTAAAGTATAGTGAATAAGGTGTCATCGGGACACTGTTTGACATGAAAGGCCCTGTGTTCCCATGCTCTCTGGGACGATCCCTCTGAGGAGCTTCTCTCTCGTTTTCTCTCAGAAGAGGGTCAGGCCTCCGTTTCATCTCAGAAGGGGGTCAGGCCTCCGTTTCATCTCAGAAGAGGGTCAGGCCTCCGTTTCATCTCAGAAGAGGGTCAGGCCTCCGTTTCATCTCAGAAGAGGGTCAGGCCTCCGTTTCATCTCAGAAGAAGGGTCAGGCCTCCGTTTCATCTCAGAAGAGGGTCAGGCCTCCGTTTCATCTCAGAAGGGGTCAGGCCTCCGTTTCATCTCAGAAGAGGGTCAGGCCTCCGTTTCATCTCAGAAGGGGTCAGGCCTCCGTTTCATCTCAGAAGGGGTCAGGCCTCCGTTTCATCTCAGAAGGGGTTCGGCCTCCGTTTCATCTCAGAAGGGGTCAGGCCTCCGTTTCATCTCAGAAGGGGTCAGGCCTCCGTTTCATTTCAGGCCTCGTTTCATCTCAGAAGGGGTACGGCCTCCGTTTCATCTCAGAAGGGGTCAGGCCTCCGTTTCATCTCAGAAGAGGGTCAGGCCTACGTTTCATCTCAGAAGAGGGTCAGGCCTCCGTTTCATCTCAGAAGAGGGCCAGGCCTCCGTTTCATCTCAGAAGGGGGTTCGGCCTCCGTTTCATCTCAGAAGGGGGTCAGGCTCCGTTTAATCTCAGAAGGGGGTCAGGCCTCCGTTTCATCTCAGAAGAGGGTCAGGCCTCCGTTTCATCTCAGAAGGGGGTCAGGCCTCTGTTTCATCTCAGAAGTGGGTCAGGCTCCGTTTAATCTCAGAAGGGGTCAGGCCTCCGTTTCATGTCAGAAGAGGGTCAGGCCTCCGTTTCATCCCAGAAGAGGGTCAGGCCTCCGTTTCATCTCAGAAGAGGGTCAGGCCTCCGTTTCATCCCAGAAGAGGGTCAGGCCTCCGTTTCATCTCAGAAGAGGGTCAGGCCTCCGTTTCATCTCAGAAGGGGGTCATCTGAATGACAGGACGTTAGGCCTCCGTTTCACAGCTGTGGACAGACATGCAACCGATTCATGCAGCGGTTTGGTGTCTTCAGTTCTGTATCTGATGAGTTCTGTATCTACTGGCTGTTTTCATCTCTCAGTTCATCTCTCAACACTGACTGTCTGTTGACTGTCAGTTCATCTCTCAACACTGACTGTCTGTTGACTGTGTCAGTTCATCTCTCAACACTGACTGTCTGTTGACTGTCAGTTCATCTCTCAACACTGACTGTCTGTTGACTGTCTGTTCATCTCTCAACACTGACTGTCTGTTGACTGTGTCAGTTCATCTCTCAAAACTGACTGTCTGTTGACTGTCTGTTGACTGTCAGTTCATCTCTCAACACTGACTGTCTGTTGACTGTCAGTTCATCTCTCAACACTGACTGTCTGTTGACTGTCTGTTGACTGTCAGTTCATCTCTCAACACTGACTGACTGTTGACTGTCTGTTGACTGTCAGTTCATCTCTCAACACTGACTGTATGTTGACTGTCAGTTCATCTCTCAACACTGACTGTCTGTTGACTGTGTCAGTTCATCTCTCAACACTGACTGTCTGTTGACTGTCTGTTGACTGTCAGTTCATCTCTCAACACTGACTGTCTGTTGACTGTCAGTTCATCTCTCAACACTGACTGTCTGTTGACTGTCAGTTCATCTCTCAACACTGACTGTCTGTTGACTGTCAGTTCATCTCTCAACACTGACTGTCTGTTGACTGTCAGTTCATCTCTCAACACTGACTGACTGTTGACTGTGTCAGTTCATCTCTCAACACTGACTGTCTGTTGACTGTGTCAGTTCATCTCTCAACACTGACTGACTGTTGACTGTCAGTTCATCTCTCAACACTGACTGTCTGTTGACTGGGCTCAGTTCATCTCTCAACACTGACTGACTGTTGAATGTGTCAGTTCATCTCTCAACACTGACTGTCTGTTGACTGGGTCAGTTCATCTCTCAACACTGACTGACTGTTGAATGTGTCAGTTCATCTCTCAACACTGACTGTCTGTTGACTGGGTCAGTTCATCTCTCAACACTGACTGACTGTTGACTGTGTCAGTTCATCTCTCAACACTGACTGTCTGTTGACTGTCTGTTGACTGTCAGTTCATCTCTCAACACTGACTGTCTGTTGACTGTCTGTTGACTGTCAGTTCATCTCTCAACACTGACTGTCTGTTGACTGTCAGTTCATCTCTCAACACTGACTGACTGTTGACTGTCAGTTCATCTCTCAACACTGACTGTCTGTTGACTGTGTCAGTTCATCTCTCAACACTGACTGTCTGTTGACTGTGTCAGTTCATCTCTCAACACTGACTGACTGTTGACTGTCAGTTCATCTCTCAACACTGACTGTCTGTTGACTGTGTCAGTTCATCTCTCAACACTGACTGTCTGTTGACTGTCTGTTGACTGTCAGTTCATCTCTCAACACTGACTGTCTGTTGACTGTCAGTTCATCTCTCAACACTGACTGTCTGTTGACTGTCAGTTCATCTCTCAACACTGACGGACTGTTGACTGTCAGTTCATCTCTCAACACTGACTGTCTGTTGACTGTCAGTTCATCTCTCAACACTGACTGTCTGTTGACTGTGTCAGTTCATCTCTCAACACTGACTGACTGTTGACTGTCAGTTCATCTCTCAACACTGACTGTCTGTTGACTGGGTCAGTTCAACTCTCAACACTGACTGTCTGTTGACTGTCAGTTCATCTCTCAACACTGACTGTCTGTTGACTGTCTGTTGACTGTCAGTTCATCTCTCAACACTGACTGTCTGTTGACTGTCTGTTGACTGTCAGTTCATCTCTCAACACTGACTGTCTGTTGACTGTCAGTTCATCTCTCAACACTGACTGACAGACTATACAACCACTATGATTTAACCAGTGTGTGTGTGTGTGTGTGTGTGTGTATTTGTTTCTGTTTCTATGTCTCTCTCTCTGTGTGTGTGTGTGTGTGTGTGTGTGTGTGTGTGTGTGTGAGGATCGTGGCTGAATGAGTCTCTTCTCCTCATATAATCCTTTAATTTCCCTGAGCTATTCACAGCTATTAAACACACACACACACACACACACACACACACACACACACACACACACACACACACACACACACACACACACACAGTACTACACACAGGCCACACTAAACATTAGAACATTACACACACACAGCACTGCCAATGTTCTAAAGCCTACTTACTGTACCACCTAAAGCATTAATGCTACTGAGCACAGACAGCAGCCAATGTTACTGATGCTACTGAGTACTGTACCAGCCAAGGTAATGCTACTGAGTACTGTACCAGCCAAGGTAATGCTACTGAGTACTGTACCAGCCAAGTTAATGCTACTGAGTACTGTACCAGCCAAGGTAATGCTACTGAGTACTGTACCAGCCAAGGTAATGCTACTGAGTACTGTACCAGCCAAGGTAATGCTACTGAGTACTGTACCAGCCAAGGTAATGCTACTGAGTACTGTACCAGCCAAGGTAATGCTACTGAGTACTGTACCAGCCAAGGTAATGCTACTGAGTACTGTACCAGCCAAGGTAATGCTACTGAGTACTGTACCAGCCAAGGTAATGCTACTGAGTACTGTACCAGCCAAGTTAATGCTACTGAGTACTGTACCAGCCAAGGTAATGCTACTGAGTACTGTACCAGCCAAGGTAATGCTACTGAGTACTGAGTACTGTACGAGCCAAGTTAATGCTACTGAGTACTGTACCAGCCAAGGTAATGCTACTGAGTACTGTACCAGCCAAGGTAATGCTACTGAGTACTGTACCAGTCAAGTTAATGCTACTGAGTACTGTACCAGCCAAGTTAATGCTACTGAGTACTGTACCAGCCAGGTCAGGTAATGCTACTGAGTACTGTACCAGCCAAGTTAATGCTACTGAGTACTGTACCAGTCAAGTTAATGCTACTGAGTACTGTACCAGCCAAGGTAATGCTACTGAGTACTGAGTACTGTACCAGCCAAGTTAATGCTACTGAGTACTGTACCAGCCAAGGTAATGCTACTGAGTACTGTACCAGCCAAGTTAATGCTACTGAGTACTGTACCACCCAAGGTAATGCTACTGAGTACTGTACCAGCCAAGGTAATGCTACTGAGTACTGTACCAGCCAAGTTAATGCTACTGAGTACTGTACCAGCCAAGGTAATGCTACTGAGTACTGTACCAGCCAAGGTAATGCTACTGAGTACTGAGTACTGTACGAGCCAAGTTAATGCTACTGAGTACTGTACCAGCCAAAGTAATGCTACTGAGTACTGTACCAGCCAAGGTAATGCTACTGAGTACTGTACCAGTCAAGTTAATGCTACTGAGTACTGTACCAGCCAAGTTAATGCTACTGAGTACTGTACCAGCCAAGGTAATGCTACTGAGTACTGTACCAGTCAAGTTAATGCTACTGAGTACTGTACCAGCCAAGTTAATGCTACTGAGTACTGTACCAGCCAAGGTAATGCTACTGAGTACTGTACCAGCCAAGGTAATGCTACTGAGTACTGAGTACTGTACGAGCCAAGTTAATGCTACTGAGTACTGTACCAGCCAAGGTAATGCTACTGAGTACTGTACCAGCCAAGGTAATGCTACTGAGTACTGTACCAGTCAAGTTAATGCTACTGAGTACTGTACCAGCCAAGTTAATGCTACTGAGTAATGTACCAGTCAAGTTAATGCTACTGAGTACTGTACCAGCCAAGTTAATGCTACTGAGTACTGTACCAGCCAAGGTAATGCTACTGAGTACTGTACCAGCCAAGGTAATGCTACTGAGTACTGTACCAGCCAAGTTAATGCTACTGAGTACTGTACCAGCCAAGGTAATGCTACTGAGTACTGTACCAGCCAAGGTAATGCTACTGAGTACTGTACCAGCCAAGTTAAAGCTACTGAGTACTGTACCAGCCAAGGTAATGCTACTGAGTATTGTACCAGTCCAGGTAATGCTACTGAGTACTGTACCAGTCCAGGTAATGCTACTGAGTACTGTACCAGTCCAGGTAATGCTACTGAGTACTGTACCAGCCAAGTTAATGCTACTGAGTACTGTACCAGTCTAGTTAATGCTACTGAGTACTGTACCAGCCAAGTTAATGCTACTGAGTACTGTACCAGTCCAGGTAATGCTACTGAGTACTGTACCAGCCAAGGTAATGCGCCTGAGTACTGTACCAGCCAAGGTAATGCTACTGAGTACTGTACCAGCCAAGTTAATGCTATTGAGTACTGTACCAGCCAAGTTAATGCTACTGAGTACTGTACCAGCCAAGTTAATGCTACTGAGTACTGTACCAGCCAAGTTAATGCTACTGAGTACTGTACCAGCCAAGTTAATGCTACTGAGTACTGTACCAGCCAAGGTAATGCTACTGAGTACTGTACCAGCCAAGTTAATGCTATTGAGTACTGTACCAGCCAAGGTAATGCTACTGAGTACTGTACCAGCCAAGGTAATGCTACTGAGTACTGAGTACTGTACCCGCCAGGTAAGCGTGTGTGTGTGTGTGTGTGTGTGTGTGTGTGTGTGTGTGTGTGTGTGTGTTTTCTGAGACAGGTGTTGGAGAGATGGTTGGTGAGTGTTTCTCCTTGAGAAGGACAAGTCTTGTCTGCATGTGTGTGTGTGTAAATGTCTGTATGTGTGTGTGTAAATGTCTGTGTGTGTGTGTGTGTATCTGCGTTCGTGTGTGTGTGTCAGGTTTTAAAGTCAGGCTGCCATCTTCCCAAAGGCAGCTTCTTCCTTCTTTACCATCAAGGAATCTTCTGAGTTGCCAGAGACAGAGAAGACAGATAGAGAAGACAGATTGAGAAGACAGAGACAGAGAAGACAGATAGAGAAGACAGAGACAGAGAAGACATATATAGAAGACAGAGACAGAGAAGATGGAGACAGAAAATAGAGAGAAGACTTATACAGAGAAGACAGAGACAGAGAAGACAGAGACAGAGAAGACAGAGAAGACAGAGACAGATAATACAGAGACAGAGAAGACAGAGACAGATAATACAGAGACAGAGAAGACAGAGAAGACAGAGACAGAGAAGACAGAGACAGAGAAGACAGAGACAGAGAATACAGAGACAGAGACAGATAAGACAGAGACAGAGAAGACAGAGACAGATAATACAGAGACAGAGAAGACAGAGACAGAGAAGACAGAGACAGAGAAGACAGAGACAGATAATACAGAGACAGAGAAGACAGAGACAGAGAAGACAGAGACAGATAATACAGAGACAGAGAAGACAGAGAAGACAGAGACAGAGAAGACAGAGACAGAGAATACAGAGACAGATAAGACAGAGACAGAGAAGACAGAGACAGAGAAGACAGAGACAGAGAATACAGAGACAGAATACAGAGACAGAGAATACAGAGACAGAGAATACAGAGACAGAGAAGACAGAAGACAGAGACAGAGAAGACAGAGACAGAGAATACAGAGACAGAGAAGACAGAGACAGAGAAGACAGAGACAGAGAAGACAGAGAAGACAGAGACAGAGAAGACAGAGAAGACAGAGAAGACAGAGACAGAGAAGACAGAGAAGACATTTTGAGAGACCCTGTCCATAGCGTCTTGTCTTGAGGGAAGTTTGTTTTATCCAAGAATCCAATAGCACACAAATAAGCCCACCATTAAACTATCCTTACCTTCCTTCTCACTTAAGTTTTTCCAAAACACTTTGTTAGAGAAAGGATTCTCCAGTCTATTGACTGTCACTGCAACGTACACAACAATGGAGAGAGTTGAGCATTGAGATATGACACCAGACCAGAGGAAACACTTTAGCAAGTTGCTGGGTCTTTCAGACTCTATTCAACATTTAAAAGGTTTATATAGTGTCTAGGTCTTATGATTCCCTCCCCTCCCTCCCTCCCTCCCTCCCTCCTCCCTCCCTCCCTCCCTCCCTCCCTCCCTCCCTCCCTCCCTCCCTCCCTCCCTCCCTCCCTCTCCCTCCCTCCCCTCCCCTCCCCCTCCCTCTCCTCCCTCCCTCCCTCCCTCCCTCCCTCTCCTCTCTCCCTCCCTCCCTCCCTCCCTCTCCTCTCTCCTCCCTCCCTCTCTCTCTCCTCCCCTCCCTCCCTCTCCTCCTTCTCCTCCCTCCTCTCTCCTCCCTAATGGAGAGAGAAGAGGGAGCCAATGTCCTGGGGGATGTTGCGTGTCTGGTAATTAGACAGCTGTCTTCATAATAATTCAATCTAATTCATTCTAGTCCTGCCAGACTTCTTTAACAGGTAGAAGTGACAGCATAGATGGTCTAATTCATTCTAGTCCTGCCAGACTCCTTTAACAGTGACAGCAGGGATTTTCTAATTCATTCTAGTCCTGCCAGTCACCTTTAACAGTGACAGCAGGGATTTTCTAATTCATTCTAGTCCTGCCAGACACCTTTAACAGTGACAGCAGGATTTTCTAATTCATTCTAGTCCTGCCAGACTCCTTTAACAGTGACAGCAGGGATTTTCTAATTCATTCTAGTCCTGCCAGACTCCTTTAACAGTGACAGCAGGGATTTTCTAATTCATTCTAGTCCTGCCAGACTCCTTTAACAGTGACAGCAGGGATTTTCTAATTCATTCTAGTCCTGCCAGACTCCTTTAACAGTGACAGCAGGGATTTTCTAAGTCATTCTAGTCCTGCCAGACACCTTTAACAGTGACAGCAGGGATTTTCTAATTCATTCTAGTCCTGCCAGACTCCTTTAACAGTGACAGCAGGGATTTTCTAATTCATTCTAGTCCTGCCAGACTCCTTTAACAGTGACAGCAGGGATTTTCTAATTCATTCTAGTCCTGCCAGACTCCTTTCACAGTGACAGCAGGGATTTCCCATGTAGAATAATACCAGGAACATGAATGACTTAGGGGCCCAATAACTCACGTGGAACACAGAGAGAACGTATTTCCAACACATTTACTGTGGACAACTAATTAACCAAACATCACCCCAGAACACTTTCCATGTTGGTAAAAAAGCCTCGACATTGATATGGTATTTGTTCTGTCCCAAACGATCCCCCGTTCCCCTGTGTGATTAATGAAGGGTCAGTGTCCTGGGGTTGTTGCTGAGTGTCTGGTAATTAAAGGCCCTTTTCATAATCATTCATTATGAGTTGTCACAAGCCTGCTTTGACCCCCACAGACTGTAGAATATATCACACACCTTACAGAATAGTCATGTTGTGATGTAGAACACATGAAGACCATAATGACTTGTTGTGATGAAGACCATAATGACTTGTTGTGATGAAGACCATAATGACTTGTTGTGATGTAGAACACATGAAGACCATAATGACTTGTTGTGATGAAGACCATAATGACTTGTTGTGATGTAGACCATAATGACTTGTTGTGATGAAGACCATAATGACTTGTTGTGATGAAGACCATAATGACTTGTTGTGATGAAGACCATAATGACTTGTTGTGATGAAGACCATAATGACTTGTTGTGATGAAGACCATAATGACTTGTTGTGATGAAGACCATAATGACTTGTTGTGATGCAGAACACATGAAGACCATTATGACTTGTTGTGATGTAGAACACATGAAGACCATAATGACTTGTTGTGATGTAGAACACATGAAGACCATAATGACTTGTTGTGATGTAGAACACATGAAGACCATAATGACTTGTTGTGATGTAGAACACATGAAGACCATAATGACTTGTTGTGATGTAGAACACATGAAGACCATAATGACTTGTTGTGATGTAGAACACATGAAGACCATAATGACTTGTTGTGATGAAGACCATAATGACTTGTTGTGATGTAGAACACATGAAGACCATAATGACTTGTTGTGATGAAGACCATAATGACTTGTTGTGATGAAGACCATAATGACTTGTTGTGATGTAGAACACATGAAGACCATAATGACTTGTTGTGATGAAGACCATAATGACTTGTTGTGATGAAGACCATAATGACTTGTTGTGATGTAGAACACATGAAGACCATAATGACTTGTTGTGATGAAGACCATAATGACTTGTTGTGATGAAGACCATAATGACTTGTTGTGATGAAGACCATAATGACTTGTTGTGATGAAGACCATAATGACTTGTTGTGATGAAGACCATAATGACTTGTTGTGATGTAGAACACAGGAAGACCATAATGACTTGTTGTGATGTAGAACACATGAAGACCATAATGACTTGTTGTGATGTAGAACACATGAAGACCATAATGACTTGTTGTGATGAAGACCATAATGACTTGTTGTGATGAAGACCATAATGACTTGTTGTGATGTAGAACACATGAAGACCATAATGACTTGTTGTGATGTAGAACACATGAAGACCATAATGACTTGTTGTGATGTAGAACACATGAAGACCATAATGACTTGTTGTGATGTGGAACACATGAAGACCATAATGACTTGTTGTGATGTAGAACACATGAAGACCATAATGACTTGTTGTGATGTAGAACACATGAAGACCATAATGACTTGTTGTGATGTAGAACACATGGACTTGTTGTGATGTAGAACACATGAAGACCATAATGACTTGTTGTGATGAAGACCATAATGACTTGTTGTGATGTAGAACACATGAAGACCATAATGACTTGTTGTGATGTAGAACACATGAAGACCATAATGACTTGTTGTGATGTAGAACACATGAAGACCATAATGACTTGTTGTGATGTAGAACACATGAAGACCATAATGACTTGTTGTGATGCAGAGACCATAATGACTTGTTGTGATGTAGAACATGAGACCATAATGACTTGTTGTGATGTAGAACACATGAAGACCATAATGACTTGTTGTGATGTAGAATGACATGAAGACCATAATGACTTGTTTGTGATGTGGACCATAATGACCATAATGACTTGTTGTGATGTAGAACACATGAAGACCATAATGACTTGTTGTGATGTAGAACACATGAAGACCATAATGACTTGTTGTGATGAAGACCATAATGACTTGTTGTGATGTAGGAACACATGAAGACCATAATGACTTGTTGTGATGTGAGACACATGAAGACCATAATGACTTGTTGTGATGTAGAACACATGAAGACCATAATGACTTGTTGTGATGAAGACCATAATGACTTGTTGACCATAATGACTTGTTGTGATGAAGACCACATGAAGACCATAATGACTTGTTGTGATGTAGAACACATGAAGACCATAATGACTTGTGCCAGAACACATGAAGACCATAATGACTTGTTGTGATAGAGACACTTATTTGATGAAGACCATAATGAATGACATTGACCATAATGACTTGTTGTGATGAAGACCATAATGACTTGTTGTGATGAAGACCATAATGACTTGTTGTGATGAAGACCATAATGACTTGTTGTGATGAAGACCATAATGACTTGTTGTGATGAAGACCATAATTACTTGTTGTGATGAAGACCATAATGACTTGTTGTGATGAAGACCATAATGACTTGTTGTGATGAAGACCATAATGACTTGTTGTTGTGATGAAGACCATAATGACTTGTTGTGATGAAGACCATAATGACTTGTTGTGAACACATGAAGACCATAATGACTTGTTGTGATGAAGACCATAATGACTTGTTGTGATGAGGCCATAATGACTTGTTGTGATGAAGACCATAATGACTTGTTGTGATGAAGACCATAATGACTTGTTGTGATGTAGAACACATGAAGACCATAATGACTTATTTGTGATGAAGACCATATGACTTGTTGTGATGTAGACCATAATGACTTGTTGTGATGAAGACCATAATGACTTGTTGTGATGAAGACCATAATGACTTGTGATGAAGACCATAATGACTTGTTGTGATGAAGACCATAATGACTTGTTGTGATGAAGACCATAATGACTTGTTGTGATGAAGGCCATAATGACTTGTTGTGATGCAAGACCATAATGACTTGTTGTGATGAAGACCATAATTACTTGTTGTGATGAAGACCATAATGACTTGTTGTGATGAAGACCATGATGACTTGTTGTGATGAAGACCATAATGACTTGTTGTGATGAAGAGAACACATGAAGACCATAATGACTTGTTGTGATGTAGAACACATGAGGCCATAATGACTTGTTGTTGTGATGAAGACCATAATGACTTGTTTGTGATGAAGACCATAATGACTTGTTGTGATGAAGACCATAATGACTTGTTGTTGTGATGAAGACCATAATGACTTGTTGTGATGAAGACCATAATGACTTGTTGTGATGAAGACCATGATGACTTGTTGTGATGATGAAGACCATAATGACTTGTTGTGATGAAGACCATAATGACTTGTTGTGATGAAGACCATAATGACTTGTGATGTAGACCATAATGACTTGTTGTGATGAAGACCATAATGACTTGTTGTGA
>NW_026290790.1:0-12500 GCF_023373465.1 Oncorhynchus keta
TAAATGTTAACTTTTCTGGGCATTCATTTAATTACGCCGGAGATCCTGAAATAGTGTATCAGATAACGGACTTCTTAACCCGTGGGTATTTCCACGTCCCATTGGGTGACAGAGCTCAGGTTAAAATGATGTTGCGGTTTGACAGCGATGTTAAATATCTCTTGTGGATATGTTCCTCTCTCAACGTGAAGAAAGTCCAAAATCTCCACGACAAAACGTCGGACCAATGAAACAAAAAAACAAACATTTCTAATTATTCACCTCAATTTTATTTTATCTAACATGAAACATACCTCTTTTCTTTTTATTATTCACCAAATCCAAGATGTATTAGAATTGTTCTCCTAACGTTCCTTTAGGTTTTCTATTCCTCCTTCCTCGTTTTGGTCAAGACTGAATGTTACTTACGTTGTGGAATATTCCAGAATATCGAACAAAGGGACATTTGCATTTAGGCAGAGATTGTCCACAACCTTTGGATCCTCTAATGACTCCTGTAGAGATTTACAGCAGACTATGTGGGTGTGTTGGTGAAGTGAATGGTAGGGACTTCTCTGTGTTACGGAGGGAAAGGTGTGTGTGTGTGTGTGTGTGTGTGTGTGTGTGTGTGTGTGTGTGTGTGTGTGTGTGTGTGTGTGTGTGTGTGTGTGTGTATAGCAGGGGACCTCGCTGTGTTACGGAGGGAAGGTGTGTGTGTGTGTGTGTGTGTGTGTGTGTGTGTGTGTGTGTGTGTGTGTGTATAGTAGGGACCTCTTTGTGTTACGGAGGGAAAGGTTGTGTGTGTGTGTGTGTGTGTGTGTGTGTGTGTGTGTGTGTGTGTGTGTGTGTGTGTGTGTGTGTGTGTGTGTGTGTGTGTGTGTGTATGTGGGACCTCTTTGTGTTAGTAGGGAAAGGTTGTGTGTGTGCGTGTGTGTGTGTGTGTGTGTGTGTGTGTGTGTGTGTGTGTGTGTGTGTGTGTGTGTGTGTGTGCTCTTTGTGTGTGTGGTGTGTATGTGTGTGTGTGTGTGTGTGTGTATAGCAGGGACCTGCTGTGTTACGGAGGAAGGTTGTGTGTGTGTGTGTGTGTGTGTGTGTGTGTGTGTGTGTGTGTGTGTATAGTAGGGACCTCTTTGTGTTACGGAGGGAAAGGTGTGTGTGTGTGTGTGTGTGTGTGTGTGTGTGTGTGTGTGTGTGTGTGTGTGTGTGTGTGTGTGTGTGTGTGTGTGTGTGTATGTGTGTGTGTGTGTGTATAGTAGGGACCTCTTTGTGTTGGAAAGGTTGTGTGTGTGTGTGTGTGTGTGTGTGTGTGTGTGTGTGTGTGTGTGTGTGTGCAGTGTGTGTGTGTGTGTGTGGAAAGGTGTGGTGTGTGTGTGTGTGTGTGTGTGTGTGTGAAAATACAGGGACCTCAACTGTGTTACGGAGGGAAGGTTGTGTGAAATGTGTGTGTATAATGAAATGTGTGTATGTGTGTGTGTGTGTGTATAGTAGGGACCTCTTTGTGTTACGGAAGGAAGGTTGTGTGTGTGTTGTGTGTGTGTGTTGTGTGTGTGTGTGTGTGTGTGTGTGTGTGTGTGTGTGTGTGTGTGTGTGTGTATGTGTGTGTGTGTGTGTATAGTAGGGACCTCTTTGTGTTACGGAGGGAAAGGTTGTGTGTGTGCGTGTGTGTGTGTGTGTGTGTGTGTGTGTGTGTGTGTGTGTGTGTGTGTGTGTGTGTGTGTGTGTGAGTGTGTATGTGCTGTGTGTGTGTGTGTGTGTGTGTGTGTAGCTGTGTGTGCGTGTGTGCGGTGTGCGTGTGTATGTGTCGCTGTGTTACGGAGGTGGAAAGGTTGTGTGTGTGGGTGGGTATAGGGACCTCTCTGTGCAGAGAGAAAGGTGCTGGTGAAAGGAAAGGCTGGAGGCTTGTTTCTGGGCTGAAAATACAAAAAGCCCAACAGAAAGGTGTGTCATTATAATGAAATGGAAATATGGTCGCAATTAAAACTGGTAACATTCAATATGGAATTTGAATGTGCGGATTTGAGTGTGTAGCTTTGTGTGTGGTGTGAGTGTGTAGCTTTGTGTGTGGTGTGAGTGTGTAGCTTTGTGTGTGGTGTGAGTGTGTAGCTTTGTGTGTGGTGTGAGTGTGTGTGTAGCTTTGCTTTGTGTTGTGTGAGTGTGTAGCTTTGTGTGTGGTGTGAGTGTGTAGCTTTGTGTGTGGTGTGAGTGTGTAGCTTTGTGTGTGGTGTGAGTGTGTAGCTTTGTGTGTGGTGTGAGTGTGTAGCTTTGTGTTGTGTGAGTGTGTAGCTTTGTGTGTTGTGTGAGTGTGTAGCTTTGTGTGTGGTGTGAGTGTGTAGCTTTGTGTGTGGTGTGAGTGTGTAGCTTTGTGTGTGGTGTGAGTGTGTAGCTTTGTGTGTGGTGAGAGTGTGTAGCTTTGTGTGTAGTGTGAGTGTATGGTAGCTTTGTGTAGTTGTGTGAGTGTGTAGCTTTGTAGTGTGTGTACACAGAGTTGTGTGAGTAGTAGTAGCTTTGGTGTGGTGTGAGTGTGTAGCTTTGTAGTGGTGTGAGTGTAGTAGCTTTGTGTGTGGTAGTGAGTGTAGACAGCTTTGTGTGTAGTGTGAGTGAGAGTATGGTGGTGTGAGTGTGAGCTTTGTGTGGTGTGAGTGTGTAGCTTTGTGTGTGGTGTGAGTGTGTAGCTTTGTGTGTGGTGTGAGTGTGAGAGAGTATGGTAGTAGTAGTAGACAGAGCATGGTATGGTAGTAGTAGTAGACAGAGAGTATGGTAGTAGTAGACAGAGAGTATGGTAGTAGTAGTAGTAGAGTATGGTAGTAGTAGTAGACAGAGTATGGTAGTAGTAGTAGAGAGTATGGTAGTTGTAGTAGTAGAGTATGGTAGTAGTAGTAGACAGAGAGTATGGTAGTAGTAGTAGACAGAGAGTATGGTAGTAGTAGTAGACAGAGAGTATGGTAGTAGTAGTAGACATAGAGTATGGTAGTAGTAGTACAGAGAGTATGGTAGTAGTAGTAGACAGAGAGTATGGTAGTAGTAGTAGTAGTAGAGTATGGTAGTAGTAGTAGACAGAGAGTATGGTAGTAGTAGTAGTAGAGTATGGTAGTAGTAGTATAGAGTATGGTAGTAGTAGTAGACAGAGAGTATGGTAGTAGTAGTAGACAGAGTATGGTAGTAGTAGTAGAGTAGAGAGTATGGTAGTAGTAGTAGACAGAGAGTATGGTAGTAGTAGTAGTAGAGAGTATGGTAGTAGTAGTAGTAGAGAGTATGGTAGTAGTAGTAGACAGAGAGTATGGTAGTAGTAGTAGACAGAGAGTATGGTAGTTTTAGTAGACAGACATTTAAAACATGAAGGGCCATGAGGTCCCTGCTTCATTCAGTATGGAGACCCATTTATAAACATGAAGGAGGTCCCTGCTTCATTCAGTATGGAGACCCATTTATAAACATGAAGGAGGTCCCTGCTTCATTCAGTATGGAGACCCATTTATAACATGAAGGAGGTCCCTGCTTCATTCAGTATGGAGACCCATTTATAACATGAAGGAGGTCCCTGCTTCATTCAGTATGGAGATCAATGTAAACAGCATCTCTGTGGGTTAATATTGCTTTGCTCTGGCTACAAAGGGAAAGCATCAACTAGCTACTTAGCTAAACAATGGAAGGAGCACAATCCATGGCTACAATCCATGGCTACAAAGCTAGCTGGCTAGTTAGCTATAGCTACTCTGTAAGCTAGCAGGCTAGTTGGATATAGCTACTCTGTAAACTAGCAGGCTAGTTAGCTATAGCTACTCTGTAAGCTCGCAGGCTAGTTAGATATAGCTACTCTGTAAGCTAGCAGGCTAGTTAGCTATAGCTACTCTGTAAGCTAGCAGGCTAGTTGGATATAGCTACTCTGTAAGCTAGCAGGCTAGTTAGATATAGCTACTCTGTAAGCTAGCAGGCTAGTTGGATATAGCAGGCTAGGCTAGTTGGATATACTCTGTTAGGCTCTGTATAGCTCTGTAAGGCTAGTTAGATATAGCTAGTTAGCTATAGCTACTCTGTAAGCTAGCAGGCTAGTTGGATATAGTTACTCTGTAGCTAGCAGGCTAGCTATAGCTACTCTGTAAGCTAGCAGGCTAGTTGGATATAGCTACTCTGTAAGCTAGCAGGCTAGTTAGATATAGCTACTCTCTGAGTTGTGCAGTGAAACGAGGCTGTAGTATTCTCTTACTAAATCATCTTACACCGTCCCCCTAAATCATCTTAAAAAAAACGGTCATCGGTTTTAATGAAGCTCCAAAATTAAGACCACGAATGAAGACGATCATTCCTCCAACTTACATTTGTGGTTTAGCCTCTCCCCCCTCTCTCTCTCTCTCTCTCTCTCTCTCTCTCTCTCTCTCTCTCTCTCTCTCTCTATCCTCTCTCTCTCTCTCTCTCTCTCTCTCTCTCTCTCTCTCTCTCTCTCTCTCTCTCTCTCTCTCTCTCTCTCTCTCTTCTCTTTCTCTCTCTGTCTCTCTCTGTCTCTCTCTCTCTCTCTCTCTCTCTCTCTCTCTCTCTCTCTGTCTCTCTCTCTGTCTCTCTGTCTCTCTCTCTGTCTCTCTCTCTCTCTCTCTCTCTCTCTCTCTCTCTCTCTGTCTCTCTCTCTCTCTCTGTGTCTCTCTCTCTCTCTCTCTCTGTCTCTCTCTCTGTCTCTCTCTCTGTCTCTCTCTCTCTCTCTCTCTCTCTCTCTCTCTCCCTCTCTCTCTCTGTCTCTCTCTCTCTGTCTCTCTCTCTCTCTCTCTCTCTATGTCTCTCTCTCTCTGTCTCTCTCTCTCTCTCTGTCTCTCTCTCTCTCTCTCCTCTCTCTCTCTCTCTCTCTGTCTCTCTCTCTCTCTCTCTATGTCTCTCTCTCTCTCTCTCTGTCTCTCTCTCTCTCTCTGTCTCTCTCTCTCTCCACCCCTCACACCTCCTCTTCAAATATGTTGGCGTCTGTGAATTTGCATCAGTGTCTGTATCAATGGGATGTATCGCTCCTTCAACCGTTTACTTAATCCTCTCTGTCCGTATGGTCCTTTGTTATATTTATGACCCTCATGTTATCAGAGGACATCAGATGTATGATCGTTTATCAGACTGAAAACATCGGGCTGACACCGGTGTCCCCTTTTAAATCACCAAGAGGATTGTAGTAACGCGTTAACCGAGCGATCACCCCCCCTCCCTTATTAAATCCCTGAGCCCTAGCTAACGTCGCGGCCCTGCTTTGTCTCTTGGTTCTAGTCTCAGCGCCGCGTCACCTTTCACCTACCAGACGGTTCTCAGGAGAGCTGCAGTGACAGTGGGCTGGGGGACCACGAGCCCACGCTCCTCTCATGCCCTCTCCCTCTGGTGCAGGGACTTCTACCCAGGCGCAGGAAGACTTCTACCAACAGGCCTCCTCGGACAAGAGGACTGTTGGAAGCAGACGGGAACTCTGACCCCAACTCTGGTTCACCTCTGAGTCTGTGAGTCACCTGGTTTCAGTCTGGTCTGCTGACCCCAACAGTCTGTTGGTCTCTCATCCTCTTCTGACCCCAACAGTCTGTTGGTCTACTCTACTCTCCTTCCTCTTCTGTTCACCAGTCTGTTGACCCCAACAGTCTGTTGGTCTACTCTCCTTCTCTCCTTCTGTGACCCCAACAGTCTACTCTCCTTCTCTCCTTCTGTTCACCTCTGACCCCAACAGTCTGTTGGTCTCTCTCCTCTCCTTCTTCTCTCTCCTCTCCTTCTTCTCCTTCTTCTCTCTCCTCTCCTTCTTCTCTCTCCTCTCCTTCTTCTCTCTCCTCTTCTTCTTCTCCTTCTTCTTCGCTCCTCCTGCCCTCTCCTCTTCCTCTCTGACAGGAAGGGAAGCCTCCGTGCAAAGAGTCATTTTACAATTATATACATTTCATACATTTTCTTTTGTCTTAAAACTTTAGCACCTGTGTTTCTAACCGGAAGACATAGGACTAGATCAATCCCAGAAACCTATAGCCAGTGATATTAAATCCTAATGGAGCGAATAGAGGATGTTTAGAGTGTCCCAGTTTTTTTGGGGGAGGGGAGGGGGAACGTGTGAAAATAACCTTCTTAATGAAATGTAAATTAACGCAGTGTCATTTGATCTCTTTTAAAAATAAAATAAAAACGTGTTCCGTGGCAACTTTTATTTTGCACTTAATTTATTGCTCGGTGTTAATGTCCTCCAGCCTGCTTCCTGTTAGATCCTCCCGGGGGTGTACAGAGGAGATCCCCGTAGTCGGCTCACCTATTTGTGAAGCTCATTGGATTTATTTAGAGATGATTTCCCAGTTGGAGACCCGGCAACACGGAGACGACCTGAAATGTTTAACTTTTCAACTAGAAGTATTTCTAGAGGGAATGTCACCCGACCCACTTTTCCCCTTATATCATTAAGAGGTGAGGAGAGACGAAGATATAGCCCTGAGGTCGGTACTAAACTGACTGTTAGAGGTGAGAGGAAGATACAGGCCTGAGGTCAGTACTAAACTGACTGATAGAGGTGAGAGGAAGATACAGCCCTGAGGTCGGTACTAAACTGTTAGAGGTGAGAGGAAGATACAGGCCTGAGGTCAGTACTAAACTGACTGTTAGAGGCGAGGAGAGAGGAAGATACAGGCCTGAGGTCAGTACTAAACTGACTGTTAGAGGTGAGGTGAGAGGAAGATATAGCCCTGAGGTCAGTACTAAACTGACTGTTAGAGGTGAGGAGAGAGGAAGATACAGCCCTGAGGTCAGTACTAAACTGACTGTTAGAGGTGAGGAGAGAGGAAGATATAGCCCTGAGGTCAGTACTAAACTGACTGTTAGAGGTGAGGAGAGAGGAAGATACAGCCCTGAGGTCAGTACTAAACTGACTGTTAGAGGTGAGGAGAGAGGGAAGATACAGCCCTGAGGTCAGTACTAAACTGACTGTTAGAGGTGAGAGGAAGATACAGGCCTGAGGTCAGTACTAAACTGACTGATAGAGGTGAGAGGAAGATACAGCCCTGAGGTCAGTACTAAACTGACTGTTAGAGGTGAGGAGAGAGGAAGATATAGCCCTGAGGTCAGTACTAAACTGACTGTTAGAAGAGAGAGGAAGATACAGCCCTGAGGTCAGTACTAAACTGACTGTTAGAGGTGAGGAGAGAGGAAGATACAGCCCTGAGGTCAGTACTAAACTGACTGTTAGAGGTGAGGAGAGAGGAAGATACAGCCCTGGGGTCAGTACTAAACTGACTGTTAGAGGTGAGGAGAGAGGAAGATATAGCCCTGAGGTCAGTACTAAACTGACTGTTAGAGGTGAGGAGAGAGGAAGATATAGCCCTGAGGTCAGTACTAAACTGACTGTTAGAGGTGAGGAGAGAGGAAGATACAGCCCTGAGGTCAGTACTAAACTGACTGTTAGAGGTGAGGAGAGGAAGGAGCCCTGAGTCAGGAAGATACAGCCCTGAGGTCAGTACTAAACTGACTGTTAGAGGTGAGGAGAGAGGAAGATACAGCCCTGAGGTCAGTACTAAACTGACTGTTAGAGGTGAGGAGAGAGGAAGATACAGCCCTGAGGTCAGTACTAAACTGACTGTTAGAGGAAGATACAGCCTGAGGTCAGTACTAAACTGACTGTTAGAGGTGAGGAGAGAGGAAGATACAGCCCTGAGGTCAGTACTAAACTGACTGTTAGAGAGAGGGTGAGGAGTACTGAGAGGAAGATACAGCCCTGAGGTCAGTACTAAACTGACTGTTAGAGGTGAGGGAGAGAGGAAGATACAGCCCTGAGGTCAGTACTAAACTGACTGTTAGAGGTGAGGAGTACTAAACTGACTGTTAGAGGAGATATAGCCTGAGTCAGTACTAAAGAGGAAGTACTAAATACAGCCCTGAGGTCAGTACTAAACTGACTGTTAGAGGTGAGGAGAGAGGAAGATACAGCCCTGAGGTCAGTACTAAACTGACTGTTAGAGGTGAGGAGAGAGGAAGATACAGCCCTGAGGTCAGTACTAAACTGACTGTTAGGAAGATACAGCCTGAGGGTCAGTACTAAACTGACTGTTAGAGGAGAGAGAGGAAGATCAGCCCTGAGGTCAGTACTAAACTGACTGTTAGAGGTGAGGAGTAGAGGTAGATACAGCCCTGAGGTCAGTACTAAACTGACTGTTAGAGGTGAGGTGAGGAGAGGAAGATACAGCCCTGAGGTCAGTACTAAACTGACAGCCCAGAGGTCAGTACTAAACTGACTGTTAGAGGTGGAGGAGTACTGTAGAACATCAGCCCTGAGGTCAGTACTAAACTGACTGTTAGAGGTGAGGAGAGGAGATACAGCCCTGAGGTCAGTACTAAAGGTAGTACATCACCCCAGAGGTCGGTACTAAACAGGTGAGAGAAGTACAGCCCTGAGGTCAGTACTAAACTGACTGTTAGAGGTGAGGAGAGAGGAAGATACAGCCCTGAGGTCAGTACTAAACTGACTGTTAGAGGTGAGAGAGAGTAGTAAAGATCAGCCCTGAGGTCGGTACTAAACTGACTGTTAGAGGTGAGGTGGAGTAGTACAGCCCTGAGGTAGTACTAAATCACCCAGAGGTCGGTACTAAACTGACTGTTAGGGGTGGAGAGACTGTAGTACATCACCCAGAGGTCGGTACTAAACTGACTGTTAGGGTGAGTAGTACTGTAGTACATCACCCAGAGGTCAGTACTAAACTGACTGTTAGGGGTGGAGTAGATACTGTAGTACATCACCCAGAGGTCGGTACTAAACTGACTGTTAGGGGTGGAGTAGTACTGTAGTACATCACCCAGAGGTCAGTACTAAACTGACTGTTAGGGTGGAGTAGTACTGTAGTACATCACCCAGAGGTCGGTACTAAACTGACTGTTAGGGTAGAGTAGTACTGTAGTACATCACCCAGAGGTACTAAACTGACTGTTACTAAACTGACTGTTAGAGGAGGTAACTGAGTAGTACATCACCCAGAGGTCGGTACTAAACTGACTGTTAGAGGTGTACTGTAGTACATCACCCAGAGGTCGGTACTAAACTGACTGTTAGAGGTAGAGTAGTACATCACCCAGAGGTCGGTACTAAACTGACTGTAACATCATAACATCAGCACATTCAGTAAACTGACGGTTGTCATAGAAACTGTTTTACATCAACAACAACAAATCTGTTTGAGAAATTGAAGACCATCCAAGTTTGTTTTCTGTATCTTTTATGGTGAAGTGTCTGTTACCTGGCCCAGGTTCAGTACTAAACTGACTGTTAGGGGTCAATATGATGCATCACCCTCAACTGATTTCTGTACTGTTATCGCGAAGGTGGTAGTACTGGTACATCACCCAGACCTGTAATCAAAACACTTTAGGGGTTGGTAGTACTGTTTTTTTTTTTTGAGGTCACTTTTACTAAACTACTGTTAGGGGATAGAGCTAACATTGTTGTACATCACCCAATTAACTACAAAACTGACTGTTAGGGGTGCTTGTAATTAATTAGAGAACATCACCCAGAGGTCGGTACTATCCTGACTTTTATTTTTTGTAATTAAATATTGGACATCACCCAGAGGTCTCCAAACCCGGGTCACAAATGTAGTACCCTATCATCCCCAGAGTGTACTAAACTGACTCAGAGGAGTGGGGAATAGTAGTGCATCACCCAGAGGTAGGGTACTAAACTGATTGTTAGGGGTGGAGTAGTACTGACTTGCAACATCTATCAGTACTAAACTGACTGTTAGGGGTGGAGTAGTACCTTACATCACGCAGTTGACAAACTGACTGTTAGGGGTGGAGTAGTAAGTACATCACCCAGAGGTTCCAGGTAAACTCACTGTTTGGAATATATTTACATCACCCAATTAAGGCTATTGGTTAGTCCCCTCTCATCACTTTCCAATGGAAACATTAGTTAAACCTGTTACACTTATCAACAAATCACTTCCTGGTGTGTGTTTATAATTGAGGAAATATCAACAAATCCACTTCCTAAACTGTGTGTTTATAATGAGGTACATCAATATCAACAAACTGACTTTAGAGGTGTGTGTACTGTAGTACATCACCCAGAGGTCAGTACTAAATAATGAGGAATATCAACAAATCACCCAGAGGTGGTACTAAACTGACTGTTAGAGGTAAGTAGTACAAATCCACCCAGAGGTGTGTTTATAATAGAGGAATAGTACAAATCACCCTAGTACTGTAGTACATCCTGGTGTGTGTTTATAATGTTAGGAATATCAGTACAAATCACTTCCAGGTGTGTGTTTATAACTGACTGTTAAGGTCAACTGTAGTACATCACCCAGAGTGGTACTAAACTGACTGTTAGAGGGTGAGTAGTTTATTTATCACCCAGAGGTTACAATAAACTGACTGTTAGGTGGAGTAGTACTGTTGATATCAAAATCGGTACTAAACTGACTGTTAGGGGTGGAGTAGTACTTTTTCGTGTTTCTACAGAATCACCAGGGATAAAGTACATCACCCAGAGGTCAGTACTAAACTGACTGTTAGGGGTGGAGTAGTCTGAGACATCACCCAGGGATCTATAAACTGACTGTTAGGGGTGGAGATATCTAAGTACATCACCCAGTTGATCTACTAAACTGACTGTTAGGTGGAGTATATCACCCAGAGATACTAAACTGACTGTTAGTAGTAGTACTGTAGTACATCACCCAGTTTTCTGGGATACTGTTAGATATAAACAGTAGTACATCACCCAGAGTCGGTACTGACCGTTTTCTCATATATCTAGCACATTATAAACAGGCTGGTCTATAACGTTGACTGTTTTCTGGGATATCTCAAGATCTGGTATAAATTGGCTGATCTAGAGTGTTTGTTTTCTGAGATATCTAAGATATAAACAGGCTGGCAAACATTGTGTTGACCGTTTTCTGGGATATCTAAGATATAACTCAACTGATTTCTATAGTGTTGACCAAAGTTTTGTTTTCTGAGATATCTAAGATATAAACAGGCTGATCATAGTGTTGACCGTTTTCTGAGATATCTAAGATATAAACTGAGGCTGATTCTATAGTGTTGACCGTTTTCTGGGATATCTAAGATATAAACAGGCTGATTTTTTTTTTTTTTTTTTTTCTGGGATATCTAAGATATAAACAGGCTGATCTATAGTGTTAACATTGTTTTCTGAGATATCTAAGATATAAACCAGGCTGATTAAGGCTTGTAATTTTGAGACATGGCCAGATATAAACATACTGATCTATAGTTTTTACCGTTTTTGTAATATCTAAATATTGGACAGCGACGCTCAAATAGGGTCACAAATGGTACCCGTTTTTCTGTATAGATACTACATCTGATCAGATATAAATAGTAGTGCACTACGATAAACAGGGATTCATTTCTGAGATATCTAAGACTTGCAACATCTATCAGCAGCAAAACTGATCCCTTTAGTGTTGACAAAGTCCCGTTAAGTCCCTGACGTTCCATAATCACCTTGGAATATATTTAAACAATTAAGGCTATTGATTTAGTCTCCTCGTTTTCCAATGGAAACATTATCTAAAGATATAAACAAATCCACTTCGATAGTGTTGTGTTTATCTGAGATATCTAAGATATAAACAAATCCAGCTGGTGTGTGTTTATAATGACTTCTATAGTGTTGTGTTTTCTGAGGAATATCTAAATAAAACTTCCTGGTGTGTGTTTATAATGAGAATATCAACCACTTTTTCTGTTTATAATATCTAAGATATCAACAACTGATCTATAGTGTGTGTTTTAATGGGATATCAACAAAGATATATAACAGACTATCAAAATAGTGTTGACCTGTTTTTAATTATCTAAGACAATGAAAACATTGAGCTGATCTAAAATATTTGTATTTGACCGTTTTCGAGATTTCTAAGATATAAACAGACTGAGTTCGATAGTGTTGACCGTTTTCTGAGATATCTAAGATATAAACAGGCTGATCTATAGTGTTGACCGTTTTCTGAGATATCTAAGATATAAACAGGCTGATCTATAGTGTTGACCGTTTTCTGAGATATCTAAGATATAAACAGGCTGATCTATAGTGTTGACCGTTTTCTGAGATATCTAAGATATAAACAGGCTGATCTATAGTGTTGACCGTTTTCTGAGATATCTAAGATATAAACAGGCTGATCTATAGTGTTGACCGTTTTCTGAGATATCTAAGATATAAACAGGCTGATCTATTGTGTTGACCGTTTTCTGAGATATCTAAGATATAAACAGGCTGATCTATAGTGTTGACCGTTTTCTGGGATATCTAAGATATAAACAGGCTGATCTATAGTGTTGACCGTTTTCTGAGATATCTAAGATATAAACAGGCTGATCTATAGTGTTGACCGTTTTCTGAGATATCTAAGATATAAACAGGCTGATCTATAGTGTTGACCGTTTTCTGGGATATCTAAGATATAAACAGGCTGATCTATAGTGTTGACTGTTTTCTGGGATATCTAAGATATAAACAGGCTGATCTATAGTGTTGACCTTTTTCTGAGATATCTAAGATATAAACAGGC
>NW_026290790.1:17500-85000 GCF_023373465.1 Oncorhynchus keta
ATAGAAACATGGTTTCGAATAACACTCAACATGCTATGCCCACAGAGTATTTCTGTCAGCTGCTGATTGGTTAATTGTAATGATGGTTTGTATTATATAGAACCCAGAGAGAGGGGTGGTTGAGGTAAATGATGGTTTGGGTGTATTATATAGAACCCAGAGAGAGGGGTCGTTGAGGTAAATGATGGTTTGGGTGTATTATATAGAACCCAGAGAGAGGGGTCGTTGAGGTAAATGATGGTTTGGGTGTATTATATAGAACCCAGAGAGAGGGGTCGTTGAGGTAAATGATGGTTTGGGTGTATTATATAGAACCCAGAGAGAGGGTCGTTGAGGTAAATGATGGTTTGGGTGTATTATATAGAACCCAGAGAGAGGGGTCGTTGAGGTAAATGATGGTTTGGGTGTATTATATAGAACCCAGAGAGAGGGGTCGTTGAGGTAAATGATGGTTTGGGTGTATTATATAGAACCCAGAGAGAGGGTCGTTGAGGTAAATGATGGTTTGGGTGTATTATATAGAACCCAGAGAGAGGGGTCGTTGAGGTAAATGATGGTTTGGGTGTATTATATAGAACCCAGAGAGAGGGGTCGTTGAGGTAAATGATGGTTTGGGTGTATTATATAGAACCCAGAGAGAGGGGTCGTTGAGGTAAATGATGGTTTGGGTGTATTATATAGAACCCAGAGAGAGGGGTCGTTGAGGTAAATGATGGTTTGGGTGTATTATATAGAACCCAGAGAGAGGGGTCGTTGAGGTAAATGATGGTTTGGGTGTATTATATAGAACCCAGAGAGAGGGGTCGTTGAGGTAAATGATGGTTTGGGTGTATTATATAGAACCCAGAGAGAGGGGTCGTTGAGGTAAATGATGGTTTGGGTGTATTATATAGAACCCAGAGAGAGGGGTCGTTGAGGTAAATGATGGTTTGGGTGTATTATATAGAACCCAGAGAGAGGGGTCGTTGAGGTAAATGATGGTTTGGGTGTATTATATAGAACCCAGAGAGAGGGGTCGTTGAGGTAAATGATGGTTTGGGTGTATTATATAGAACCCAGAGAGAGGGGTCGTTGAGGTAAATGATGGTTTGGGTGTATTATATAGAACCCAGAGAGAGGGGTCGTTGAGGTAAATGATGGTTTGGGTGTATTATATAGAACCCAGAGAGAGGGGTCGTTGAGGTAAATGATGGTTTGGGTGTATTATATAGAACCCAGAGAGAGGGGTCGTTGAGGTAAATGATGGTTTGGGTGTATTATATAGAACCCAGAGAGAGGGGGTGAGGTAAATGATGGTTTGAGGTAAATGATGGTTTGGGTGTATTATATAGAACCCAGAGAGAGGGGTCGTTGAGGTAAATGATGGTTTGGGTGTATTATATAGAACCCAGAGAGAGGGGTCGTTGAGGTAAATGATGGTTTGGGTGTATTATATAGAACCCAGAGAGAGGGGTCGTTGAGGTAAATGATGGTTTGGGTGTATTATATAGAACCCAGAGAGAGGGGTCGTTGAGGTAAATGATGGTTTGGGTGTATTATATAGAACCCAGAGAGAGGGGTCGTTGAGGTAAATGATGGTTTGGGTGTATTATATAGAACCCAGAGAGAGGGGTGGTTGAGGTAAATGATGGTTTGGGTGTATTATATAGAACCCAGAGAGAGGGGTGGTTGAGGTAAATGATGGTTTGGGTGTATTATATAGAACCCAGAGAGAGGGGTGGTTGAGGTAAATGATGGTTTGGGTGTATTATATAGAACCCAGAGAGAGGGGTCGTTGAGGTAAATGATGGTTTGGGTGTATTATATAGAACCCAGAGAGAGGGGTCGTTGAGGTAAATGATGGTTTGGGTGTATTATATAGAACCCAGAGAGAGGGGTCGTTGAGGTAAATGATGGTTTGGGTGTATTATATAGAACCCAGAGAGAGGGGTGGTTGAGGTAAATGATGGTTTGGGTGTATTATATAGAACCCAGAGAGAGGGGTCGTTGAGGTAAATGATGGTTTGGGTGTATTATATAGAACCCAGAGAGAGGGTCGTTGAGGTAAATGATGGTTTGGGTGTATTATATAGAACCCAGAGAGAGGGGTCGTTGAGGTAAATGATGGTTTGGGTGTATTATATAGAACCCAGAGAGAGGGGTCGTTGAGGTAAATGATGGTTTGGGTGTATTATATAGAACCCAGAGAGAGGGGTCGTTGAGGTAAATGATGGTTTGGGTGTATTATATAGAACCCAGAGAGAGGGGTCGTTGAGGTAAATGATGGTTTGGGTGTATTATATAGAACCCAGAGAGAGGGGTCGTTGAGGTAAATGATGGTTTGGGTGTATTATATAGAACCCAGAGAGAGGGGTGGTTGAGGTAAATGATGGTTTGGGTGTATTTTATACAACCCAGAGAGAGGGGTCGTTGAGGTAAATGATGGTTTGGGTGTATTTTATACAACCCAGAGAGAGGGGTCGTTGAGGTAAATGATGGTTTGGGTGTATTATATAGAACCCAGAGAGAGGGGTCGTTGAGGTAAATGATGGTTTGGGTGTATTATATAGAACCCAGAGAGAGGGGTCGTTGAGGTAAATGATGGTTTGGGTGTATTATATAGAACCCAGAGAGAGGGGTCGTTGAGGTAAATGATGGTTTGGGTGTATTATATAGAACCCAGAGAGAGGGGTCGTTGAGGTAAATGATGGTTTGGGTGTATTATATAGAACCCAGAGAGAGGGGTCGTTGAGGTAAATGATGGTTTGGGTGTATTATATAGAACCCAGAGAGAGGGGTCGTTGAGGTAAATGATGGTTTGGGTGTATTATATAGAACCCAGAGAGAGGGGTCGTTGAGGTAAATGATGGTTTGGGTGTATTATATAGAACCCAGAGAGAGGGGTCGTTGAGGTAAATGATGGTTTGGGTGTATTATATAGAACCCAGAGAGAGGGGTCGTTGAGGTAAATGATGGTTTGGGTGTATTATATAGAACCCAGAGAGAGGGGTCGTTGAGGTAAATGATGGTTTGGGTGTATTATATAGAACCCAGAGAGAGGGGTCGTTGAGGTAAATGATGGTTTGGGTGTATTATATAGAACCCAGAGAGAGGGGTCGTTGAGGTAAATGATGGTTTGGGTGTATTATATAGAACCCAGAGAGAGGGGTCGTTGAGGTAAATGATGGTTTGGGTGTATTATATAGAACCCAGAGAGAGGGGTCGTTGAGGTAAATGATGGTTTGGGTGTATTTTATACAACCCAGAGAGAGGGGTCGTTGAGGTAAATGATGGTTTGGGTGTATTTTATAGGACCCAGAGAGAGGGGTCGTTGAGGTAAATGATGGTTTGGGTGTATTATATAGAACCCAGAGAGAGGGGTCGTTGAGGTAAATGATGGTTTGGGTGTATTATATAGAACCCAGAGAGAGGGGTCGTTGAGGTAAATGATGGTTTGGGTGTATTATATAGAACCCAGAGAGAGGGGTCGTTGAGGTAAATGATGGTTTGGGTGTATTATATAGAACCCAGAGAGAGGGGTGAGGTAAATGAGGTAAATGATGGTTTGGGTGTATTATATAGAACCCAGAGAGAGGGGTCGTTGAGGTAAATGATGGTTTGGGTGTATTATATAGAACCCAGAGAGAGGGGTCGTTGAGGTAAATGATGGTTTGGGTGTATTATATAGAACCCAGAGAGAGGGGTCGTTGAGGTAAATGATGGTTTGGGTGTATTATATAGAACCCAGAGAGAGGGGTCGTTGAGGTAAATGATGGTTTGGGTGTATTATATAGAACCCAGAGAGAGGGGTCGTTGAGGTAAATGATGGTTTGGGTGTATTATATAGAACCCAGAGAGAGGGGTCGTTGAGGTAAATGATGGTTTGGGTGTATTATATAGAACCCAGAGAGAGGGGTCGTTGAGGTAAATGATGGTTTGGGTGTATTATATAGAACCCAGAGAGAGGGGTCGTTGAGGTAAATGATGGTTTGGGTGTATTATATAGAACCCAGAGAGAGGGGTCGTTGAGGTAAATGATGGTTTGGGTGTATTATATAGAACCCAGAGAGAGGGGTCGTTGAGGTAAATGATGGTTTGGGTGTATTATATAGAACCCAGAGAGAGGGGTCGTTGAGGTAAATGATGGTTTGGGTGTATTATATAGAACCCAGAGAGAGGGGTCGTTGAGGTAAATGATGGTTTGGGTGTATTATATAGAACCCAGAGAGAGGGGTCGTTGAGGTAAATGATGGTTTGGGTGTATTATATAGAACCCAGAGAGAGGGGTCGTTGAGGTAAATGATGGTTTGGGTGTATTATATAGAACCCAGAGAGAGGGGTGGTTGAGGTAAATGATGGTTTGGGTGTATTATATAGAACCCAGAGAGAGGGGTCGTTGAGGTAAATGATGGTTTGGGTGTATTTATATAGAACCCAGAGAGAGGGGTCGTTGAGGTAAATGATGGTTTGGGTGTATTATATAGACCCAGAGAGGGGTCGTTGAGGTAAATGATGGTTTGGGTGTATTATATAGGACCCAGAGAGAGGGGTCGTTGAGGTTTGGGTGATTGATATTTCCTAAGACAATCAGTTCAGCTGAAGGTCCTTCCTTCAATGTATGGTTATCAAAAGGCTGTGTGTGTGTACCTGTGTGTGTGTGTGTGTGTGTGTGTGTGTGTGTGTGTGTGTGTGTGTGTGTGTGTGTGTGTGTGTGTGTGTGGAGATAATAATCAGGCTATCATTAGTGTGTGTAATTTTCCAAAATGTCTTTGCAGTTTCAGCAAAGAGCTTGGCAATAATTACAGGCAATAATTCACTGTTGCTATGCAACAAATATTCATTTCACAACAATTTAAATTGTGTTCAAAATAAATGCAGGATATAAGCAGGGGTAATTTAATATTTACGTTCATTTGATGCATGTGCAGCGATTTACAGAAAATAAGTCCAGGCCTGAAGCTGTTCAGCTATTGAAATCCATTTCAAAACGTTAGATCCTCCATTCAACACAGAGCTACTGTGGTGTTGTGGAAGTCTACAGATAGATGTACCTACTGTGGTGTTGTGGAAGTCTACAGATAGATGTACCTACTGTGGTGTTGTGGAAGTCTACAGATAGATGTACCTACTGCGGTGTTGTGGAAGTCAGATAGATGTACCTACAGATAGATGTACCTACTGCGGTGTTGTGATGTACCTAAGTCTACAGATACCTACTGCGGTGTTGTGGATGTACCTACTGCGGTGTTGTGGAAGTCTACAGATAGATGTACCTACTGTGGTGTTGTGGAAGTCTACAGATAGATGTACCTACTGCGGTGTTGTGGAAGTCTACAGATAGATGTACCTACTGCGGTGTTGTGGAAGTCTACAGATAGATGTACCTACTGCGGTGTTGTGGAAGTCTACAGATAGATGTACCTACTGCGGTGTTGTGGAAGTCTACAGATAGATGTACCTACTGCGGTGTTGTGGAAGTCTACAGATAGATGTACCTACTGTGGTGTTGATAGATGTACCTAAGTCTACAGATAGATGTACCTACTGCAGATAGATGGTGGTTGTGGAAGTCTACAGATAGATGTACCTACTGCGGTGTTGTGGAAGTCTACAGATAGATATACCTACTGCAGTGTTGTAGTCTACAGATAGATGTACCTACTGCGGTGTTGTGGAAGTCTACAGATAGATGTACCTACTGTGGTGTTGTGGAAGTCTACAGATAGATGTACCTACTGCGGTGTTGTGGAAGTCTACAGATAGATGTACCTACTGCGGTGTTGTGGAAGTCTACAGATAGATGTACCTACTGTGGTGTTGTGGAAGTCTACAGATAGATGTACCTACTGTGGTGTTGTGGAAGTCTACAGATAGATGTACCTACTGCGGTGTTGTGGAAGTCTACAGATAGATGTACCTACTGCGGTGTTGTGGAAGTCTACAGATAGATGTACCTACTGCGGTGTTGTGGAAGTCTACAGATAGATGTACCTACTGTGGTGTTGTGGAAGTCTACAGATAGATGTACCTACTGCGGTGTTGTGGAAGTCTACAGATAGATGTACCTACTGCGGTGTTGTGGAAGTCTACAGATAGATGTACCTACTGTGGTGTTGTGGAAGTCTACAGATAGATGTACCTACTGTACCTACTGCGGTGTTGTGGAAGTCTACAGATAGATGTACCTACTGTGGTGTTGTGGAAGTCTACAGATAGATGTACCTACTGTGGTGTTGTGGAAGTCTACAGATAGATGTACCTACTGTGGTGTTGTGGAAGTCTACAGATAGATGTACCTACTGTGGTGTTGTGGAAGTCTACAGATAGATGTACCTACTGAAGTCTACAGATAGATGTACCTGTGGAAGTCAGATAGATGTACCTAGATAGATATACCTACTGCGGTGTTGTGGAAGTCTACAGATAGATGTACCTACTGCGGTGTTGTGGAAGTCTACAGATAGATGTACCTATGGAAGTCTAGATAGATGTACCTACTGTGGTGTTGTGGAAGTCTACAGATAGATGTACCTACTGCGGTGTTGTGGAAGTCTACAGATAGATGTACCTACTGTGGTGTTGTGGAAGTCTACAGATAGATGTACCTACTGCGGTGTTGTGGAAGTCTACAGATAGATGTACCTACTGCGGTGTTGTGGAAGTCTACAGATAGATGTACCTACTGTGGTGTTGTGGAAGTCTACAGATAGATGTACCTACAGATAGATGTACCTACTGTGGTGTTGTGGAAGTCTTCCACAGATAGATGTACCTACTGCGGTGTTGTGGAAGTCTACAGAAGTCTACAGATAGATGTACCTACTGGAAGTCTACAGGTGTTGTGGAAGTCTACAGATAGATGTACCTACTGCGGTGTTGTGGAAGTCTACAGATATATGTACCTACTGCTGTGGTGTTGTGGAAGTCTACAGATAGATGTACCTACTGCGGTGTTGTGGAAGTCTACAGATAGATGTACCTACTGCGGTGTTGTGGAAGTCTACAGTGTTGTGTTGAAGTCTACAGATAGATGTACCTACGGTGTTGTGGAAGTCTACTGTACCTGGTGTTGTGAAGTCTACAGATAGATGTACCTACTGCGGTGTTGTGGAAGTCTACAGATAGATGTACCTACTGCAGTGTTGTGGAAGTCTACAGATAGATGTACCTACTGTGGTGTTGTGGAAGTCTACAGATAGATGTACCTACTGCGGTGTTGTGGAAGTCTACAGATAGATGTACCTACTGTGGTGTTGTGGAAGTCTACAGATAGATGTACCTACTGTGGTGTTGTGGAAGTCTACAGATAGATGTACCTACTGCGGTGTTGTGGAAGTCTACAGATAGATGTACCTACTGCGGTGTTGTGGAAGTCTACAGATAGATGTACCTACTGTGGTGTTGTGGAAGTCCACAGATAGATGTACCTACTGTGGTGTTGCGGTGTTGTGGAAGTCTACAGATAGATATACCTACTGTGGTGTTGTGGAGGTCTACAGATAGATGTACCTACTGCGGTGTTGTGGATGTCTACAGATAGATGTACCTACTGTGGTGTTGTGGAAGTCTACAGATAGATGTACCTACTGCGGTGTTGTGGAAGTCTACAGATAGATGTACCTACTGTGGTGTTGTGGAAGTCTACAGATAGATGTACCTACTGTGGTGTTGTGGAAGTCTAAATATAGATGTACCTACTGCAGTGTTGTGGAAGTCTACAGATAGATGTACCTACTGTGGTGTTGTGGAAGTCTACAGATAGATGTACCTACTGTGTTGTGGAAGTCTACAGATAGATGTACCTACTGTGAAGTACAGATAGATTGTGTTGAAGTCTACAGATAGATGTACCTACTGCGGTGTTGTGGAAGTCTACAGATAGATGTACCTACTGTGGTGTTGTGGAAGTCTACAGATAGATGTACCTACTGCGGTGTTGTGGAAGTCTACAGATATATGTACCTACTGCGGTGTTGTGGAAGTCTACAGATAGATGTACCTACTGTGGTGTTGTGGAAGTCCACAGATAGATGTACCTACTGTGGTGTTGTGGAAGTCTACAGATAGATATACCTACTGCGGTGTTGTGGAAGTCTACAGATAGATATACCTACTGCGGTGTTGTGGAAGTCTACAGATAGATATACCTACTGCGGTGTTGTGGAAGTCTACAGATAGATGTACCTACTGCGGTGTTGTGGAAGTCTACAGATAGATGTACCTACTGCGGTGTTGTGGAAGTCTTCCACAGATAGATGTACCTACTGCGGTGTTGTGGAAGTCTACAGATATATGTACCTACTGCGGTGTTTTGGAAGTCTACAGATATATGTACCTACTGTGGTGTTGTGGAAGTCTACAGATAGATGTACCTACTGCGATGTGTTGTGGAAGTCTTCCACAGATAGATGTACCTACTGCGGTGTTGTGGAAGTCTACAGATATATGTACCTACTGTGGTGTTGTGGAGGTCTACAGATAGATGTACCTACTGCGGTGTTGTGGAAGTCTACAGATATATGTACCTACTGCGGTGTTGTGGAAGTCTACAGATAGATGTACCTACTGCGGTGTTGTGGAAGTCTACAGATAGATGTACCTACTGCGGTGTTGTGGAAGTCTACAGATAGATGTACCTACTGTGGTGTTGTGGAAGTCTACAGATAGATGTACCTACTGCGGTGTTGTGGAAGTCTACAGATAGATGTACCTACTGCAGTGTTGTGGAAGTCTACAGATAGATGTACCTACTGCGGTGTTGTGGAAGTCCACAGATAGATGTACCTACTGCGGTGTTGTGGAAGTCCACAGATAGATGTACCTACTGCGGTGTTGTGGAAGTCTACAGATATATGTACCTACTGCGGTGTTGTGGAAGTCTACAGATAGATGTACCTACTGCGGTGTTGTGGAAGTCTACAGATAGATATACCTACTGCGGTGTTGTGGAAGTCTACAGATAGATGTACCTACTGCGGTGTTGTGGAAGTCTACAGATAGATATACCTACTGTGGTGTTGTGGAAGTCTACAGTCTATAGGCCAGAGCCCTATAGAACCCTATTCCCTATATAGTGCACTACATTAGGCCAGAGCCCTATAGAGCCCTATTCCCTATATAGTGCACTACTTTAGACCAGATCCCTATAGAACCCTATTCCTATATAGTGCACTACTTTAGACCAGAGCCCTATAGAACCCTATTCCCTATATAGTGCACTACTTTAGACCAGAGCCCTATAGAACCCTATTCCCTATATAGTACACTACTTTAGACCAGGACCCTATAGAACCCTATTCCCTATATAGTGCACTACTTTAGACCAGGACCCTATAGAACCCTATTCCCTATATAGTGCACTACTTTAGACCAGAGCCCTATAGAACCCTATTCCCTATATATAGTACACTACTTTAGACCAGGACCCTATAGAACCCTATTCCCCATATAGTGCACTACTTTAGACCAGAGCCCTATAGAACCCTATTCCCTATATAGTACACTACTTTAGACCAGAGCCCTATAGAACCCTATTCCCTATATAGTACACTACTTTAGACCAGAGCCCTATAGAACCCTATTCCCTATATAGTGCACTACTTTAGACCAGAGCCCTATAGAACCCTATTCCCTATATAGTACACTACTTTAGACCAGAGCCCTATAGAACCCTATTCCCTATATAGTACACTACTTTAGACCAGGGCCCTATAGAACCCTATTCCCTATATAGTGCACTACTTTAGACCAGAGCCCTATAGAACCCTATTCCCTATATAGTACACTACTTTAGACCAGGACCCTATAGAACCCTATTCCCTATATAGTGCACTACTTTAGACCAGAGCCCTATAGAACCCTATTCCTATATAGTGCACTACTTTAGACCAGAGCCCTATAGAACCCTATTCCCTATATAGTACACTACTTTAGACCAGGACCCTATAGAACCCTATTCCCTATATAGTGCACTACTTTAGACCAGAGCCCTATAGAACCCTATTCCCTATATAGTGCACTACTTTAGACCAGAGCCCTATAGAACCCTATTCCCTATATAGTGCACTACTTTAGACCAGAGCCCTATAGAACCCTATTCCCTATATAGTACACTACTTTAGACCAGGGCCCTATAGAACCCTATTCCCTATATAGTGCACTACTTTAGACCAGGACCCTATAGAACCCTATTCCCTATATAGTGCACTACTTTAGACCAGAGCCCTATAGAACCCTATTCCCTATATAGTGCACTACTTTAGACCAGAGCCCTATAGAACCCTATTCCCTATATAGTGCACTACTTTAGACCAGAGCCCTATAGAACCATATTCCCTATATAGTGCACTACTTTAGACCAGAGCCCTATAGAACCCTATTCCCTATATAGTGCACTACTTTAGACCAGAGCCCTATAGAACCCTATTCCCTATATAGTGCACTACTTTAGACCAGAGCCCTATAGAACCCTATTCCCTATATAGTACACTACTTTAGACCAGAGCCCTATAGAACCCTATTCCCTATATAGTACACTACTTTAGACCAGGGCCCTATAGAACCCTATTCCCTATATAGTGCACTACTTTAGACCAGAGCCCTATAGAACCCTATTCCCTATATAGTACACTACTTTAGACCAGAGCCCTATAGAACCCTATTCCCTATATAGTACACTACTTTAGACCAGGGCCCTATAGAACCCTATTCCCTATATAGTGCACTACTTTAGACCAGAGCCCTATAGAACCCTATTCCCTATATAGTGCACTACTTTAGACCAGGGCCCTATAGAACCCTATTCCCTATATAGTGCACTACTTTAGACCAGAGCCCTATAGAACCCTATTCCCTATATAGTGCACTGCTTTAGACCAGAGCCCTATAGAACCCTATTCCCTATATAGTACACTACTTTAGACCAGGACCCTATAGAACCCTATTCCCTATATAGTGCACTACTTTAGACCAGAGCCCTATAGAACCCTATTCCCTATATAGTGCACTACTTTAGACCAGAGCCCTATAGAACCCTATTCCCTATATAGTGCACTACTTTAGACCAGAGCCCTATAGAACCCTATTCCCTATATAGTGCACTACTTTAGACCAGAGCCCTATAGAACCCTATTCCCTATATAGTGCACTACTTTAGACCAGAGCCCTATAGAACCCTATTCCCTATATAGTGCACTACTTTAGACCAGAGCCCTATAGAACCCTATTCCCTATATAGTACACTACTTTAGACCAGGGCCCTATAGAACCCTATTCCCTATATATTGCACTACTTTAGACCAGAGCCCTATAGAACCCTATTCCCTATATAGTGCACTACTTTAGACCAGAGCCCTATAGAACCCTATTCCCTATATAGTACACTACTTTAGACCAGGGCCCTATAGAACCCTATTCCCTATATGTAGTACACTACTTTAGTCCAGGGCCCTATAGAACCCTATTCCCTATATAGTGCACTACTTTAGACCAGAGCCCTATAGAACCCTATTCCCTATATAGTACACTACTTTAGACCAGAGCCCTATAGAACCCTATTCCCTATATAGTACACTACTTTAGACCAGGACCCTATAGAACCCTATTCCCTATATAGTGCACTACTTTAGACCAGAGCCCTATAGAACCCTATTCCCTATATAGTACACTACTTTAGACCAGGACCCTATAGAACCCTATTCCCTATATAGTGCACTACTTTAGACCAGAGCCCTATAGAACCCTATTCCCTATATAGTGCACTACTTTAGACCAGAGCCCTATAGAACCCTATTCCCTATATAGTACACTACTTTAGACCAGGGCCCTATAGAACCCTATTCCCTATATAGTGCACTACTTTAGACCAGAGCCCTATAGAACCCTATTCCCTATATAGTGCACTACTTTAGACCAGAGCCCTATAGAACCCTATTCCCTATATAGTGCACTACTTTAGACCAGGGCCCTATAGAACCCTATTCCCTATATAGTGCACTACTTTAGACCAGAGCCCTATAGAACCCTATTCCCTATATAGTGCACTACTTTAGACCAGGGCCCTATAGAACCCTATTCCCTATATAGTACACTACTTTAGACCAGAGCCCTATAGAACCCTATTCCCTATATAGTGCACTACTTTAGACCAGGGCCCTATAGAACCCTATTCCCTATATAGTACACTACTTTAGACCAGAGCCCTATAGAACCCTATTCCTATATAGTACACTACTTTAGACCAGAGCCCTATAGAACCCTATTCCCTATATAGTGCACTACTTTAGACCAGAGTCCTATAGAACCCTATTCCCTATATAGTACACTACTTTAGACCAGAGCCCTATAGAACCCTATTCCCTATATAGTACACTACTTCAGACCAGACACCTATAGAACCCTATTCCCTATATAGTACACTACTTTAGACCAGAGCCCTATAGAACCCTATTCCTATAGTGCACTACTTTAGACCAGTGCCCTATAGAACCCTATTCCCTATATAGTACACTACTTTAGACCAGTGCCCTATAGAATCCTATTCCCTATATAGTGCACTACTTTAGACCAGGGCCCTATAGAACCCTATTCCCTATATAGTGCACTACTTTAGACCAGAGCCCTATAGAACCACATTCCCTATATAGTGCACTACTTTAGACCAGGACCCTATAGAACCCTATTCCCTATATAGTGCACTACTTTAGACCAGAGTCCTATAGAACCCTATTCCCTATATAGTGCACTACTTTAGACCAGAGCCCTATAGAACCACATTCCCTATATAGTGCACTACTTTAGACCAGGACCCTATAGAACCCTATTCCCTATATAGTGCACTACTTTAGACCAGAGCCCTATAGAACCCTATTCCCTATATAGTGCACTACTTTAGACCAGAGCCCTATAGAACCCTATTCCCTATATAGTGCACTACTTTAGACCAGGGCCCTATAGAACCCTATTCCCTATATAGTACACTACTTTAGACCAGAGCCCTATAGAACCCTATTCCCTATATAGTGCACTACATTAGACCAGAGCCCTATAGAACCCTATTCCCTATATAGTGCACTACTTTAGACCAGAGCCCTATAGAACCCTATTCCCTATATAGTACACTACTTTAGACCAGAGCCCTATAGAACCCTATTCCCTATATAGTGCACTACCTTAGACCAGAGCCCTATAGAACCCTATTCCCTATATAGTACACTACTTTAGACCAGAGCCCTATAGAACCCTATTCCCTATATAGTGCACTACCTTAGACCAGAGCCCTATAGAACCCTATTCCCTATTATACAAAGAGGCTGAACAACTAATGAGAAGGAGAAGGGAGGGAGGGAGAGGAGGGAGGGAGGGAGGGAGGGAGGGAGGGAGGGAGAGGAGGGAGGGAGGGAGGGAGGGAGGGAGAGGAGGGAGGGAGGGAGGGAGGGAGGGAGAGGAGGGAGGGAGGGAGGGAGGGAGAGGAGGGAGGGAGGGAGGGAGGGAGGGAGGGAGGGAGGGAGGGAGGGAGGGAGGGAGGGAGGGAGGGGGAGGAGGAGGGAAGGAAGGAAGGAAGGAAGGAAGGAAGGAAGGAAGGAAGGAAGGAAGGAAGGAAGGAAGGAAGGAAGGAAGGAAGGAAGGAAGGAGGGTGGGAGGGAAGGAAGGAAGGAAGGAAGGAAGGGAGGGAGGGAGGGAGGGAGGGAGGGAGGGAGGGAGGGAGAGGAGGGAGGGAGGGAGGGGAGGGAGGGAGGGAGGGAGGGAGGGAGAGGAGGGAGGGAGGGAGGGAGGGAGGGAGGGAGGGAGGGAGGGAGAGGAGGGAGGGAGGGAGGGAGGGAGGGAGGGAGGGAGGGAGGGAGGGAGGGAGGGAGAGGAGGGAGGGAGGGAGGGAGGGAGGGAGGGAGGGAGGGAGGGAGGGAGGGAGAGGAGGGAGGGAGGGAGGGAGGGAGGGAGGGAGGGAGGGAGGGGGAGGGAGGGAGGGAGGGAGGGAGAGAGGGAGGGAGGGAGGGAGGGAGGGAGGGAAGGAAGGAAGGAAGGAAGGAAGGAAGGAAGGAAGGAAGGAAGGAAGGAAGGAAGGAAGGAAGGAAGGAAGGAAGGAGGGTGGGAGGGAAGGAAGGAAGGAAGGAAGGAAGGAAGGGAGGGAGGGAGGGAGGGAGGGAGGGAAGGAAGGAAGGGAGGGAGGGAGGGAGGGAGGGAGGGAAGGAGGGAGGGAAGGAAGGAAGGAAGGAAGGAAGGAAGGAAGGAAGGAAGGAAGGAGGGAGGGAGGGAGGGAGGGAGGGAGGGAGGGAAGGAAGGAAGGAAGGAAGGAAGGAAGGAAGGAAGGAAGGAAGGAAGGAAGGAAGTGTTCCTTCTGTGGCTCAGTTGGTAGAGCATGGCGCCAGGGTAGTGGGTTCGATTCCCGGACCACCCATACGTAGAATGTATGCACACATGACTGTAAGTCGCTTTGGATAAAAGCGTCAGCTAAATGGCATATATTATATTAAAGGAAGGAGGGAGGGAGGGAGGGAGGGTGGGAGGGAAGGAAGGAAGGAAGGAAGGAAGGAAGGAAGGAAGGGAGGGAGGGAGGGAGGGAGGGAGGGAGGGAGGGAAGGAAGGAGGGAGGGAGGGAGGAAGTGATTGTCGTTCAACGGATGACAAGTCACAGGGGAACACACCTGAACCCTATTCCCTACAGGGACCCTGATTAAAGGTAGTGCACCCTATTCCCTACAGGGACCCTGATTAAAGGTAGTGCACCCTATTCCCTACAGGGACCCTGATTAAAGGTAGTGTACCCTATTCCCTACAGGGACCCTGATTAAAGGTAGTGCACTATATAGGTAATAGTTTGCCCTTTGGGTTCTTCCAATGGAAGAGTTAGATGGTCCAGTGTTTCTTTGTCCGTATTACATCATTGAAGGTGGTGAGAGAGTGAAGAGAGGTTCTGTCTGGTTCTGTCTGGTTCTGTCTGGTTCTGTCTGTACAATGACAGAAATAACAGTCCCGTTGGCCGTCTGGTCCCGTCTGGTTCTGTCTGGTTCTGTCTGGTCCTGTCTGGTTCTGTCTGTACAATGACAGAACTAACAGTCCCGTTGGCCGTCTTGTCCCGTCTGGTTCTGTCTGGTTCTGTCTTTACAGTGACAGAACAAACAGTCATGTTGCCCATCGTCTGGTTCTGTCTGGTCCCGTCTGGTTCTGTCTGGTCCCGTCTGGTTCTGTCTGGTTCTGTCTTTACAGTGACAGAACTAACAGTCACGTTGCCCATCTGGTTCTGTCTGGTTCTGTCTGGTCCAGTCTGGTTCTGTCTGGTTCTGTCTGGTTCTGTCTGGTCCAGTCTGGTTTAGGATTAGGGTTAGGTTTAGGATTAGGGTTAGAATTAGGGTTAGGGTTAGGATTAGGGTTAGGATTAGGGTTAGGTTTAGGATTAGGGTTAGAATTAGGGTTAGAATTAGGGTTAGGTTTAGATATAGGGTTAGAATTAGATTCAGGTTTAGGGTTAGGAGTTTTGGGTTAGGGTTAGGGTTAGGGTTAGGGTTAGGAGTTTTGGGTTAGGTTAGAGTTTAAGGTTCGGGTTAGGGTTAGGAGTTTTGGGTTAAGGTTAGAGTTTAAGGTTAGGGTTAGGGTTAGGAGTTTTGAGTTAAGGTTAGAGTTTAATGTTAGGGTTAGGAGTTTGGGGTTAAGGTTAGTGGTTAGGGTTACGGTTAGGGTTAGGAGTTTGGGGTTAAGGTTAGTGTTTAAGGTTAGGGTTAGGAGTTTGGGGTTAAGGTTAGTGTTTAGGGTTAGGAGTTTTGGGGTTAAGGTTAGTGTTTAAGGTTAGGTTAGGAGTATGGGGTTGAGGTTAGTGTTTAAGGTTAGGGTTAGGAGTATGGGGTTGAGGTTAGTGTTTAGGGTTACGGTTTAGGGAAAATAGGATGTTGAATGGAATCAATTCTTGTTCCCCAAAAAGTCTTCTTAGGCAGTGTTGTGTTACATTATGAATGGGGGGTCTTATAATGGGGTTTTAGCACGCTAGCAGTACATGGGGTTTTAGCACGCTAGCAGTACATGGGGTTTTAGCACGCTAGCAGTACATGGGGTTTTAGCACGCTAGCAGTACATGAACTTGACAGTGCCACCACTGAATTGTACCCTACCAACCAGTTTTAGGGAAGGAATGATGCCTTCAGTTATTTAAGCAGGTCTATTCCCAAACTGTGTGTTTCAGTGAGAGGACTAACTGATGTCTTCAAGTGGACACTCCTCTCCAGACTGTGTGTTTCAGTGAGAGGACTAACTGATGTCTTCAAGTGGACACTCCTCTCCAGACTGTGTGTTTCAATGAGAGGACTAACTGATGTCTTCAAGTGGACACTCCTCTCCAGACTGTGTGTTTCAGTGAGAGGACTAACTGGTGTCTTCAAGTGGACACTCCTCTCCAGACTGTGTGTTTCAGTGAGAGGACTAACTGGTGTCTTCAAGTGGACACTCCTCTCCAGACTGTGTGTTTCAGTGAGAGGACTAACTGGTGTCTTCAAGTGGACACTCCTCTCCAGACTGTGTGTTTCAGTGAGAGGACTAACTGGTGTCTTCAAGTGGACACACCTCTCCAGACTGTGTGTTTCAGTGAGAGGACTAACTGGTGTCTTCAAGTGGACACTCCTCTCCAGACTGTGGGTTTCAGTGAGAGGACTAACTGATGTCTTCAAGTGGACACTCCTCTCCAGACTGTGTGTTTCAGTGAGAGGACTAACTGATGTCTTCAAGTGGACACTCCTCTCCAGACTGTGTGTTTCAGTGAGAGGACTAACTGATGTCTTCAAGTGGACACTCCTCTCCAGACTGTGTGTTTCAGTGAGAGGACTAACTGGTGTCTTCAAGTGGACACTCCTCTCCAGACTGTGTGTTTCAGTGAGAGGACTAACTGGTGTCTTCAAGTGGACACTCCTCTCCAGACTGTGTGTTTCAATGAGAGGACTAACTGATGTCTTCAAGTGGACACTCCTCTCCAGACTGTGGGTTTCAGTGAGAGGACTAACTGGTGTCTTCAAGTGGACACTCCTCTCCAGACTGTGTGTTTCAGTGAGAGGACTAACTGATGTCTTCAAGTGGACACTCCTCTCCAGACTGTGTGTTTCAGTGAGAGGACTAACTGATGTCTTCAAGTGGACACTCCTCTCCAGACTGTGTGTTTCAGTGAGAGGACTAACTGGTGTTTATCCAAGTGGCCACTCCTCTCCAGACTGTGGGTTTCAGTGAGAGGACTAACTGATGTCTTCAAGTGGACACTCCTCTCCAGACTGTGGGTTTCAGTGAGAGGACTAACTGATGTCTTCAAGTGGACACTCCTCTCCAGACTGTGGGTTTCAGTGAGAGGACTAACTGGTGTCTTCAAGTGGACACTCCTCTCCAGACTGTGTGTTTCAGTGAGAGGACTAACTGGTGTCTTCAAGTGGACACTCCTCTCCAGACTGTGTGTTTCAGTGAGAGGACTAACTGGTGTCTTCAAGTGGACACTCCTCTCCAGACTGTGTGTTTCAGTTCCTAAGCAATTTTAATGAACTTGTATGACTCAAACAAGAGTCTTCAACTATGAGTTTTTTTTCCTGAGCTCTCCTAGCTGTTCCGTTGAGGAACTAGATGTTTCGTTTGGAACACAGCCATTCATCCGTTGAGGAACTAGTTGTTTCGTTTGGAACACAGCCATTCATCCGTTGAGGAACTAGTTGTTTCGTTTGGAACACAGCCATTCATCCATTGAGGAACTAGTAGTTTCGTTTGGAACACAGCCATTCATCCGTTGAGGAACTAGTTGTTTCGTTTGGAACACAGCCATTCATCCGTTGAGGAACTAGTAGTTTCGTTTGGAACACAGCCATGCATCCGTTGAGGAACGAGTTGTTTCGTTTGGAACACAGCCATTCATCCGTTGAGGAACTAGTTGTTTTGTTTGGAACACAGCCATTCATCCGTTGAGGAACTAGTAGTTTCGTTTGGAACACAGCCATGCATCCGTTGAGGAACGAGTTGTTTCGTTTGGAACACAGCCATTCATCCGTTGAGGAACTAGTAGTTTCGTTTGGAACACAGCCATTCATCCGTTGAGGAACTAGTAGTTTCGTTTGGAACACAGCCATTCATCCGTTGAGGAACTAGTAGTTTCGTTTGGAACACAGCCATTCATCCGTTGAGGAACTAGTAGTTTCGTTTGGAACACAGCCATGCATCCGTTGAGGAACTAGTAGTTTCGTTTGGAACACAGCCATTCATCCGTTGAGGAACTAGTAGTTTCGTTTGGAACACAGCCATTCATCCGTTGAGACTCATTCTGATGTCTGGTCCATCAACCAGAGACTCATTCTGATGTCTGGTCCATCAACCAGAGACTCATTCTGATGTCTGGTCCATCAACCAGAGACTCATTCTGATGTCTGGTCCATCAACCAGAGACTCATTCTGATGTCTGGTCCATCAACCACAGACTCATTCTGATGTCTGGTCCATCAACCAGAGACTCATTCTGTTCAGAACATCCCAGGGTATAACACCAAGTCATCAGGTAACTGTAAATCAACCATAGCGATGATACACGTTGACACTGAAGTGCACGTTTGGACTGACGGGTGTTTGGCTTTGCTTGTATGACATCAAAGGGGTATTTATTATAATCCTCAAAGTCTCATCTTTCAAAATATATTGAGTCATGTACTGAATGTAAGTACGTTATTTACCTTCAGAGGCGAATGTATCAAACCAGTTGCCGTGATAAAAGTTTTAGACTAAAAGTGAAATGCTTGGTAAACAACAGGTGTAGACTAACAGTAAATGCTTGGAAAATGCTTGGTAAATGTTTGGTAAATGCTTGGTAAACAACAGGTGTGGACTAACAGTGGAATGAATTTAATAATAACTATATTAATAACAATAATAATAACAATAATAATAACTATAGCAGTAATAATAACTATAATAATAACTATAGCAGTAATAATAACTATAATAATAACTATAATAATAACTATAGCAGTAATAATAACTATAATAATAACTATACTGATACTAACTATAATAATAACTATACTGATACTAACTATAATAATAACTATAGCAGTAATAATAACTATAATAATAACTATAGCAATAATAATAACTATAATAATAACTATAGCAGTAATAATAACTATAATAATAACTATACTGATACTAACTATAATAATAACTATACTGATACTAACTATAATAATAACTATACTGATACTAACTATAATAATAACTATAATAATAACTATACTGATACAAAATATTATAATAACTATAGCAGTAATAATAACTATAATAATAACTATACTGATACTAACTATAATAATAACTATAATAATAACTATACTGATACTAACTATAATAATAACTATACTGATACTAACTATAATAATAACTATACTGATACTAACTATAATAATAACTATAGCAGTAATAATAACTATAATAATAACTATAGCAGTAATAATAACTATAATAATAACTATAATAATAACAATAATAATAACTATACTGATACTAACTATAATAATAACTATAATAATAACTATACTGATACTAACTATAATAATAACTATACTGATACTAACTATAATAATAACTATAGCAGTAATAATAACTATACTAATAACTATAATAATAACTATAATAATAACTATAGCAGTAATAATAACTATAGCAGTAATAATAACTATAATAATAACTATAATAATAACTATAATAATAACTATAATAATAACTATAATAATAACTATAGCAGTAATAATAACTATAATAATAACTATAATAATAACTATAATAATAAATATAGCAGTAATAATAACTATACTAATAACTATACTGATAATAACTATACTAATAACTATACTGATACTAACTATAATAATAACTATACTGATACTAACTATAATAATAACTATACTGATACTAATTATAATAATAACTATACTGATACTAACTATAATAATAACTATACTGATACTAACTATAATAATAACTATACTGATACTAACTATAATAATAACTATACTGATACTAACTATAATAATAACTGTACTGATACTAACTATAATAATAACTATAATAATAACTATAGCAGTAATAATAACTGTACTGATACTAACTATAATAATAACTATACTGATACTAACTATAATAATAACTGTACTGATACTAACTATAATAATAACTATACTGATACTAACTATAATAATAACTGTACTGATACTAACTATAATAATAACTATAGCAGTAATAATAACTATAATAATAACTATAGCAGTAATAATAACTATAATAATAACTATACTGATACTAACTATAATAATAACTATACTGATACTAACTATAATAATAACTATACTGATACTAACTATAATAATAACTATACTGATACTAACTATAATAATAACTATACTGATACTAACTATAATAATAACTATACTGATACTAACTATAATAATAACTATACTGATACTAACTATAATAATAACTATAATAATAACTATACTGATACTAACTATAATAATAACTATACTGATACTAACTATAATAATAACTATACTGATACTAACTATAATAATAACTATAGCAGTAATAATAACTATAATAATAACTATAGCAGTAATAATAACTATAATAATAACTATAATAATAACAATAATAATAACTATACTGATACTAACTATAATAATAACTATAATAATAACTATACTGATACTAACTATAATAATAACTATACTGATACTAACTATAATAATAACTATAGCAGTAATAATAACTATACTAATAACTATACTTATACTAACTATAATAATAACTATAATAATAACTATAATAATAACTATAGCAGTAATAATAACTATAGCAGTAATAATAACTATAATAATAACTATAATAATAACTATAATAATAACTATAATAATAACTATAATAATAACTATAATAATAACTATAATAATAAATATAGCAGTAATAATAACTATAATAATAACTATAATAATAACTATACTAATAACTATACTGATACTAACTATAATAATAACTATACTGATACTAACTATAATAATAACTATACTGATACTAATTATAATAATAACTATACTGATACTAACTATAATAATAACTATACTGATACTAACTATAATAATAACTATACTGATACTAACTATAATAATAACTATACTGATACTAACTATAATAATAACTGTACTGATACTAACTATAATAATAACTATAATAATAACTATACTGATATACTAACTATAATAATAACTATACTGATACTAACTATAATAATAACTGTACTGATACTAACTATAATAATAACTATAATAATAACTATAGCAGTAATAATAACTGTACTGATACTAACTATAATAATAACTGTACTGATACTAACTATAATAATAACTATACTGATACTAACTATAATAATAACTGTACTGATACTAACTATAATAATAACTATACTGATACTAACTATAATATTAACTGTACTGATACTAACTATAATAATAACTATAGCAGTAATAATAACTATAATAATAACTATAGCAGTAATAATAACTATAATAATAACTATACTGATACTAACTATAATAATAACTATACTGATACTAACTATAATAATAACTATACTGATACTAACTATAGTAATAACTATAGCAGTAATAATAACTATAGTAATAACTATAGCAGTAATAATAACTATAATAATAACTATACTGATACTAACTATAATAATAACTATACTGATACTAACTATAATAATAACTGTACTGATACTAACTATAATAATAACTATACTGATACTAACTATAATAATAACTATACTGATACTAACTATAATAATAACTATACTGATACTAACTATAATAATAACTATACTGATACTAACTATAATAATAACTATACTGATAATAACTATAATAATAACTATACTGATACTAACTATAATAATAACTATACTGATACTAACTATAATAATAACTATAGCAGTAATAATAACTATACTAATAACTATACTGATACTAACTATAATAATAACTATAATAATAACTTACAGTTACATTTCAGCAGCATCATGCCAAGTAATATCACTATTTAAATACGTTTATACTAGCTAAACAAATCAAGTTCCCAACTTAGAGAGAGAGAGACAGACAGAGAGAGAGATACAGACAGAGAGAGAGAGAGAGAGAGAGACAGACAGACAGACAGACAGACAGACAGACAGACAGACAGACAGACAGACAGACAGACAGACAGAACAGAGCTGTAGTACCTCTATCCAGGCCTGTGGATGGGTGATAGAGTCATACAGCAGACACCTACTTTAATCTCTGCCAGGTATTACAACGTTGTGTGTGTACGTCTGCGTGTGAGTCTCCGTGTGTCTTTGTCTGTGTGTGAGTATTGGAAAGCCAACCCTCAGTAAATATGTTGCCCCTGGTTACAATGGTCTTTAAAGGATTTCTGTCTCCAATGAGAAATTAGGCAGTAGGCCTCAGAAGACGGTTGGATAGAAATGCCTACTGGGAGAAAGAGGAGAGAGATAGAAAGAGGAGAGAGAGAGACAGAGAGACAGAGAGAGACAGAGACAGAAAGAGAGAGGAGAGAAAGAGATTGAAAGAGAGAGTGAAAGAGAGAGAGAGAGAGAGAGAGAGAGAGAGAGAGAGAGAGAGAGAGAGAGAGAGAGAGAGAGAGAGAGAGAGAGATAGAGAGAGAGAGATAAAGAGAGAGAGAGAGAGAGAGAGAGAGATAGAGAGAGAGAGAAGAGAGAGAGAGAGAGAGAGAGAGAGAGAGAGAGAGAGAGAGAGAGAGAGAGAGAGAGAGAGAGAGAGAGAGATAGAGATAGAGAGAGAGAGAGAAAGAGAGAGAGAGAGAGAGAGAGAGAGAGAGAGAGAGACAGAGAGAGAGAGATAGAGATATAGAGATAGAGAGAGAGAGAGAGAGAGAGAGAGAGAGAGAGAGAGAGAGAGAGAGAGAGAGAGAGAGAGAGAGATAATAACACTATATAATAACACTGTTCTTTGCCTGTTCTGAAATTATGTGTAAATATCAACCAGTCAGACATATGTTTTGTCTCTTCCTTTTCTGCGGGTAACATTGGTTATTGGGACACAGAACGGTACATAGCAGTCTGTCTGTAGACTTGGTCTGTTTCTCTAGTCTGTGTCTCAAACAGCACCCTGTTCTCTATATGTCTATATAACCCTACGGGCCACCGTCAAAAGTAGTGCACTCCATAGGCAATATAGGGTACTATTTGAGATGCAAATTTCGTACACTCCGCTCGACCTCGACTCAGAGGAGTGGAACCGAACAGAGAGCCTTTTCTCCACAGCTTTCCAATCTGTCCGACCATGCACATCTCTGCTATTTCAACAACGAGCTATCTCCTCAAACTCTGTCTATTTCAACGACTTGCTATCTCCTCAAACTCTGTCTGCACAGAGAGAAACCACATCCGGGTTAGAGTGTACTACAGTCATTTCTCTGCAGAGAGAGACACCACATCCTGGTTAGAGTGTACTACAGTCATTTCTCTGCACAGAGAGAAACCACATCCTGGTTAGAGTATACTACAGTCATTTCTCTGCACAGAGAGACACCACGTCCTGTTTAGAGTGTACTACAGTCATTTCTCTGCAGAGAGAGAAACCACATCCGGGTTAGAGTGTACTACAGTAATTTATCTGCACAGAGAGAGAGACACCACATCCGGGTTAGAGTGTACTAAAGTCATTTCTCTGCAGAGAGAGACACCACATCCTGGTTAGAGTGTACTAAAGTCATTTCTCTGCAGAGAGAGAAACCACATCCTGGTTAGAGTGTACTAAAGTCATTTCTCTGCAGAGAGAGAAACCACATCCTGGTTAGAGTGTACTACAGTCATTTCTCTGCAGAGAGAGAAACCACATCCTGGTTAGAGTGTACTACAGTCATTTCTCTGCAGAGAGAGACACCACATCCTGGTTAGAGTGTACTAAAGTCATTTCTCTGCAGAGAGAGAAACCACATCCTGGTTAGAGTGTACTACAGTCATTTCTCTGCAGAGAGAGACACCACATCCTGGTTAGAGTGTACTAAAGTCATTTCTCTGCAGAGAGAGAAACCACATCCGGGTTAGAGTGTACTAAAGTCATTTCTCTGCAGAGAGAGAAACCACATCCTGGTTAGAGTGTACTACAGTCATTTCTCTGCACAGAGAGAAACCACATCCGGGTTAGAGTGTACTAAAGTCATTTCTCTGCAGAGAGAGAAACCACATCCTGGTTAGAGTGTACTACAGTAATTTCTCTGCAGAGAGAGAAACCACATCCTGGTTAGAGTGTACTACAGTCATTTCTCTGCAGAGAGAGAAACCACATCCTGGTTAGAGTGTACTAAAGTCATTTCTCTGCAGAGAGAGAAACCACATCCTGGTTAGAGTGTACTACAGTCATTTCTCTGCAGAGAGAGACACCACATCCTGGTTAGAGTGTACTAAAGTCATTTCTCTGCAGAGAGAGAAACCACATCCGGGTTAGAGTGTACTAAAGTCATTTCTCTGCAGAGAGAGAAACCACATCCTGGTTAGAGTGTACTACAGTCATTTCTCTGCACAGCTGTGATATTTGATCAATATGGTAATTCCGGTACTGTGGTGTATTTTCTATGGTCCAATGAGTAGATGGATATTGAGGTGAGAGTTAAGAGGATCTCCATGAAGTAACAGCCATCACATCACAAGAAATAACTGAGCTACAGCCAACACTGTGACTATAGTATCTAGTGTATTTGGTGCCAGTCTAGCTGAGTTTACAGCCAACACTGTGACTATAGTATCTATTGTATTTGGTGCTGGTGTAGCTGAGTTACAGCCAACACTGTGACTATAGTATCTAGTGTATTTGGTGCCAGTCTAGCTGAGTTTACAGCCAACACTGTGACTATAGTATCTAGTGTATTTGGTGCCAGTCTAGCTGAGTTTACAGCCAACACTGTGACTATAGTATCTAGTGTATTTGGTGCCAGTCTAGCTGAGTTTACAGCCAACACTGTGACTATAGTATCTAGTGTATTTGGTGCCAGTCTAGCTGAGTTTACAGCCAACACTGTGACTATAGTATCTAGTGTATTTGGTGCCAGTCTAGCTGAGTTTACAGCCAACACTGTGACTATAGTATCTATTGTATTTGGTGCTGGTGTAGCTGAGTTACAGCCAACACTGTGACTATAGTATCTAGTGTATTTGGTGCTGGTGTAGCTGAGTTACAGCCAACACTGTGACTATAGTATCTAGTGTATTTGGTGCTGGTGTAGCTGAGTTACAGCCAACACTGTGACTATAGTATCTAGTGTATTTGGTGCTGGTGTAGCTGAGTTTACAGCCAACACTGTGACTATAATATCTAGTGTATTTGGTGCCAGTCTAGCTGAGTTTACAGCCAACACTGTGACTATAGTATCTAGTGTATTTGGTGCTGGTGTAGCTGAGTTTACAGCCAACACTGTGACTATAATATCTAGTGTATTTGGTGCTGGTGTAGCTGAGTTTACAGCCAACACTGTGACTATAATATCTAGTGTATTTGGTGCTGGTCTAGCTGAGTTTACAGCCAACACTGTGACTATAGTATCTAGTGTATTTGGTGCTGGTGTAGCTGAGTTTACAGCCAACACTGTGACTATAATATCTAGTGTATTTGGTGCTGGTGTAGCTGAGTTTACAGCCAACACTGTGACTATAATATCTAGTGTATTTGGTGCTGGTGTAGCTGAGTTTACAGCCAACACTGTGACTATAATATCTAGTGTATTTGGTGCTGGTGTAGCTGAGTTACAGCCAACACTGTGACTATAGTATCTAGTGTATTTGGTGCTGGTGTAGCTGAGTTACAGCCAACACTGTGACTATAGTATCTAGTGTATTTGGTGCTGGTGTAGCTGAGTTTACAGCCAACACTGTGACTATAATATCTAGTGTATTTGGTGATGGTGTAGCTGAGTTTACAGCCAACACTGTGACTATAATATCTAGTGTATTTGGTGATGGTGTAGCTGAGTTTACAGCCAACACTGTGATTATAATATCTAGTGTATTTGGTGCTGGTGTAGCTGAGTTTACAGCCAACACTGTGACTATAATATCTAGTGTATTTGGTGCTGGTGTAGCTGAGTTTACAGCCAACACTGTGACTATAATATCTAGTGTATTTGGTGCTGGTGTAGCTGAGTTACAGCCAACACTGTGACTATAATATCTAGTGTATTTGGTGCCAACACTGACTATAATATCTAGTGTATTTGGTGCTGCCAACACTGTGTAGCTGAGTTTACAGCCAACACTGTGACTATAATATCTAGTGTATTTGGTGCTGGTGTAGCTGAGTTTACAGCCAACACTGTGACTATAATATCTAGTGTATTTGGTGCTGGTGTAGCTGAGTTTACAGCCAACACTGTGACTATAATATCTAGTGTACTGGTGTAGCTGAGTTACAGCCAACACTGTGACTATATATTAGTGTATTTGGTGCTGGTGTAGCTGAGTTACAGCCAACACTGTGACTATAGTATCTAGTGTATTTGGTGCTGGTGTAGCTGAGTTACAGCCAACACTGTGACTATAATATCTAGTGTATTTGGTGCTGGTGTAGCTGAGTTACAGCCAACACTGTGACTATAGTATCTAGTGTATTTGGTGCTGGTGTAGCTGAGTTACAGCCAACACTGTGACTATAATATCTAGTGTATTTGGTGCTGGTGTAGCTGAGTTACAGCCAACACTGTGACTATAATATCTAGTGTATTTGGTGCTGGTGTAGCTGAGTTACAGCCAACACTGTGACTATAATATCTAGTGTATTTGGTGCTGGAGTTCACAGGTGTTACAGCCAACACTGTGACTATAATATCTAGTGTATTTGGTGCTGGTGTAGCTGAGTTTACAGCCAACACTGTGACTATAATATCTAGTGTATTTGGTGCTGGTGTAGCTGAGTTACAGCCAACACTGTGACTATAGTATCTAGTGTATTTGGTGCCAGTGTAGCTGAGTTTACAGCCAACACTAAGACTATAGTATCTAGTGTATTTGGTGCTGGTGTAGCTGAGTTTACAGCCAACACTGTGACTATAATATCTAGTGTATTTGGTGCTGGTGTAGCTGAGTTTACAGCCAACACTGTGACTATAATATCTAGTGTATTTGGTGCTGGTGTAGCTGAGTTTACAGCCAACACTGTGACTATAATATCTAGTGTATTTGGTGATGGTGTAGCTGAGTTTACAGCCAACACTGTGACTATAGTATCTAGTGTATTTGGTGATGGTGTAGCTGAGTTACAGCCAACACTGTGACTATAGTATCTAGTGTATTTGGTGCTGGTGTAGCTGAGTTTACAGCCAACACTGTGACTATAGTATCTAGTGTATTTGGTGCTGGTGTAGCTGAGTTTACAGCCAACACTGTGACTATAATATCTAGTGTATTTGGTGCTGGTGTAGCTGAGTTTACAGCCAACACTGTGACTATAATATCTAGTGTATTTGGTGCTGGTGTAGCTGAGTTTACAGCCAACACTGTGACTATAGTATCTAGTGTATTTGGTGCTGGTGTAGCTGAGTTTACAGCCAACACTGTGACTATAATATCTAGTGTATTTGGTGCTGGTGTAGCTGAGTTTACAGCCAACACTGTGACTATAATATCTAGTGTATTTGGTGCTGGTGTAGCTGAGTTTACAGCCAACACTGTGACTATAATATCTAGTGTATTTGGTGCTGGTGTAGCTGAGTTACAGCCAACACTGTGACTATAATATCTAGTGTATTTGGTGCTGGTGTAGCTGAGTTTACAGCCAACACTGTGACTATAATATCTAGTGTATTTGGTGCTGGTGTAGCTGAGTTACAGCCAACACTGTGACTATAGTATCTAGTGTATTTGGTGCTGGTGTAGCTGAGTTTACAGACAACACTGTGACTATAGTATCTAGTGTATTTGGTGCTGGTGTAGCTGAGTTTACAGCCAACACTGTGACTATAATATCTAGTGTATTTGGTGCTGGTCTAGCTGAGTTTACAGCCAACACTGTGACTATAGTATCTAGTGTATTTGGTGCTGGTGTAGCTGAGTTTACAGCCAACACTGTGACTATAATATCTAGTGTATTTGGTGCTGGTGTAGCTGAGTTTACAGCCAACACTGTGACTATAATATCTAGTGTATTTGGTGCTGGTGTAGCTGAGTTTACAGCCAACACTGTGACTATAATATCTAGTGTATTTGGTGCTGGTGTAGCTGAGTTTACAGCCAACACTGTGACTATAGTATCTAGTGTATTTGGTGATGGTGTAGCTGAGTTTACAGCCAACACTGTGACTATAGTATCTAGTGTATTTGGTGATGGTGTAGCTGAGTTTACAGCCAACACTGTGACTATAATATCTAGTGTATTTGGTGATGGTGTAGCTGAGTTTACAGCCAACACTGTGACTATAATATCTAGTGTATTTGGTGATGGTGTAGCTGAGTTTACAGCCAACACTGTGACTATAATATCTAGTGTATTTGGTGCTGGTGTAGCTGAGTTTACAGCCAACACTGTGACTATAATATCTAGTGTATTTGGTGATGGTGTAGCTGAGTTTACAGCCAACACTGTGACTATAATATCTAGTGTATTTGGTGCTGGTGTAGCTGAGTTACAGCCAACACTGTGACTATAATATCTAGTGTATTTGGTGCCAGTCTAGCTGAGTTTACAGCCAACACTGTGACTATAGTATCTAGTGTATTTGGTGCTGGTGTAGCTGAGTTTACAGCCAACACTGTGACTATAGTATCTAGTGTATTTGGTGCTGGTGTAGCTGAGTTTACAGCCAACACTGTGACTATAATATCTAGTGTATTTGGTGCCGGTGTAGCTGAGTTACAGCCAACACTGTGACTATAGTATCTAGTGTATTTGGTGCTGGTGTAGCTGAGTTACAGCCAACACTGTGACTATAATATCTAGTGTATTTGGTGCTGGTGTAGCTGAGTTACAGCCAACACTGTGACTATAGTATCTAGTGTATTTGGTGCTGGTGTAGCTGAGTTACAGCCAACACTGTGACTATAATATCTAGTGTATTTGGTGTCGGTGTAGCTGAGCTACAGCCAACACTGTGACTATAATATCTAGTGTATTTGGTGCTGGTGTAGCTGAGTTACAGCCAACACTGTGACTATAATATCTAGTGTATTTGGTGCTGGTGTAGCTGAGTTACAGCCAACACTGTGACTATAATATCTAGTGTATTTGGTGCTGGTGTAGCTGAGTTTACAGCCAACACTGTGACTATAATATCTAGTGTATTTGGTGCTGGTGTAGCTGAGTTACAGCCAACACTGTGACTATAATATCTAGTGTATTTGGTGCTGGTGTAGCTGAGTTTACAGCCAACACTGTGACTATAATATCTAGTGTATTTGGTGCTGGTGTAGCTGAGTTACAGCCAACACTGTGACTATAGTATCTAGTGTATTTGGTGCCAGTGTAGCTGAGTTTACAGCCAACACTAAGACTATAGTATCTAGTGTATTTGGTGCTGGTGTAGCTGAGTTTACAGCCAACACTGTGACTATAATATCTAGTGTATTTGGTGCTGGTGTAGCTGAGTTTACAGCCAACACTGTGACTATAATATCTAGTGTATTTGGTGATGGTGTAGCTGAGTTCACAGCCAACACTGTGACTATAATATCTAGTGTATTTGGTGCTGGTGTAGCTGAGTTTACAGCCAACACTGTGATTATAGTATCTAGTGTATTTGGTGCTGGTGTAGCTGAGTTACAGCCAACACTGTGACTATAGTATCTAGTGTATTTGGTGCTGGTGTAGCTGAGTTTACAGCCAACACTGTGACTATAGTATCTAGTGTATTTGGTGCTGGTGTAGCTGAGTTTACAGCCAACACTGTGACTATAATATCTAGTGTATTTGGTGCTGGTGTAGCTGAGTTACAGCCAACACTGTGACTATAGTATCTAGTGTATTTGGTGCTGGTGTAGCTGAGTTTACAGCCAACACTGTGACTATAGTATCTAGTGTATTTGGTGCTGGTGTAGCTGAGTTTACAGCCAACACTGTGATTATAATATCTAGTGTATTTGGTGCTGGTGTAGCTGAGTTTACAGCCAACACTGTGACTATAATATCTAGTGTATTTGGTGATGGTGTAGCTGAGTTTACAGCCAACACTGTGACTATAATATCTAGTGTATTTGGTGCTGGTGTAGCTGAGTTACAGCCAACACTGTGACTATAATATCTAGTGTATTTGGTGCTGGTGTAGCTGAGTTTACAGCCAACACTGTGACTATAATATCTAGTGTATTTGGTGATGGTGTAGCTGAGTTACAGCCAACACTGTGACTATAGTATCTAGTGTATTTGGTGCTGGTGTAGCTGAGTTTACAGCCAACACTGTGACTATAGTATCTAGTGTATTTGGTGCTGGTTAATCTCTATCACTGCGAGGCTGGAAGACACAGTTAAACATTCCACGTATTCCCTCATGTAGCAGGCAGCAAATCAGGCTCTCCAATCCTCTCACTGGGTCTAGAGAGTTTGACTTCTACTGTGACTGTGTCCTGTGATAGTAAAGCTGAGTCCTTGGGTCTTTTCTTTGACTCTGTAGAGACATCTTTCTCTCTCTGTCTCTGTCTCTGTCTCTCTCTCTCTGTCTCTCTCTCTCTCTCTCTCTCTCTCTCTCTCTCTCTCTCTCTCTCTCTCTCTCTCTCTCTCTCTCTCTCTCTCTCTCTCTCTCTGTCTCTCCTCTCTCTCTCTCTCTGTCTCTCTCTCTCTCTCTCTCTCTCTCTCTCTCTCTCTCTCTCCTCTCTCTCTCTCTCTGTCTCTCTCTCTCTCTCTGTCTCTCTCTCTCTCTCTGTCTCTCTCTCTCTCTCTCTCTCTCTCTCTCTCTCTCTCTCTCTCTCTCTCCTCTCTCTCTCTCTCTCTCTCTCTCTCTCTCTCTCTCTCTCTCTCTCTGTCTCTCTCTCTCTCTCTGTCTCTCTCTCTCTCTCTCTCTCTCTCTCTCTCTCTGTCTCTCTCTCTCCTCTCTCTCTCTCTCTCTGTCTCTCTCTCTCTCTCTCTCTCTCTCTCTCTGTCTCTCTCTCTCCTCTCTCTCTCTCTCTCTCTCTGTCTGTGTTGAGCCAGCAACTTATAGGAGTTATCTTTGCTGTAAAGTTCCTTGGCTGAATAGGGCCCGTTAACACCGCCGTGGCGCGAGAGTAAAGGCTCTTTTTAAGAAAGAGGAATCTCTTTTAAAGGGAGAAAGCCTTCACCTTAACCCTTCAATGAACTGATCTGGGATGCTGAGCCATGAGATAGTCACTAATCCTGACCATGTGGGCTACTGCCGTGCTGGGGATCAGCGTCTCTCTCTCTTTCTCTCTCTGTGTGTGAGAGAGTGGCTCTGTTTAATACAGCTCCTGAGATACCAAAGAGACAGAGAGAAACAGAGAGAGACAGGGAGAGGGGGAGAGAGGGAGATGGAGAGAGAGAGAGAGAGACAGAGAGAGAGAGAGATTGTAATTAATATGAATTACCAGTAAAGAAAAAAGTGTTTCTGTTTCCATGAAATACTTTGAAATACAAAGTAAAACAAACAAACTTAGACTAAAAAACTAAAAAACTAAAGTGATTCAAACTGTCCACATGTGGAGATAATTGAGGGTGGCGATTGTGTCTGAGGCCTGAAGGCCTCTATTAAAGGAGAGGAAGAGACAGATGGGGGGATGACAGGTGGAGACAAGGTGAGAAGTAATCACACCGAGGCAGCACGGCATGCTGGGGAGAGACACACACACACGCACGCACACACACACACACACACACACACACACAATAATATAAGAACGAGAAACTGTCAAAAGACAAATGAGACGTGTTACAGAGGAGGTGTAAAGAGAAGATGGTGGAGAGAGGAGAGGAAGAGGAGGAGATATGAAGAGAAGATGATGGAGAGAGGAGAGGAAGAGGAGGAAACAAGACTGATGAAGGTGGAGAGAGGAGAGGAGGAAGAGGAGGAGATATGAAAATAAGATGGTGGAGAGGAAGAGATATTTTTTATTTTTTTATTTATTTATTTTTTTGTTATTTTTTTTAACCTTTATTTAACTTGGCAAGTCAGTGAAGAACAAATTCTTATTTTCAATGACGGCCTAGGAACAGTGGGTTAACTGCCAGTTCAGGGGCAGAACGACAGATTTGTATCTTGTCAGCTCGGGGATTCGAACTTGCAACCTTTCGGTTACTAGTCCAACGCTCTAACCACTAGGCTACGCTGCCGCCCATATGAAGAGAAGATGGTGGAGAGGGGGAGAGGAAGAGGAGGAGATATGAAAAGAAGATGGTGGAGAGAGGAGAGGAAGAGGAGGAGATATGAAGAGGAGATGGTGGAGAGAGGAGAGGAAGAGGAGGAGATATGAAGAGGAGATGGTGGAGAGAGGAGAGGAAGAGGAGGAGATATGAAGAGAAGATGGTGGAGAGAGGAGAGGAAGAGGAGGAGATATGAAAAGAAGATGGTGGAGAGAGGAGAGGAAGAGGAGGAGATATGAAGAGAAGATGGTGGAGAGAGGAGAGGAAGAGGAGGAGATATGAAAAGAAGATGGTGGAGAGAGGAGAGGAAGAGGAGGAGATATGAAGAGAAGATGGTGGAGAGAGGAGAGGAAGAGGAGGAGATATGAAGAGGAGATGGTGGAGAGAGGAGAGGAAGAGGAGGAGATATGTAGAGGAGATGGTGGAGAGAGGAGTGGAAGAGGAGGAGATATGAAGAGAAGATGGTGGAGAGAGGAGAGGAAGAGGAGGAGATATGAAGAGAAGATGGTGGAGAGAGGAGAGGAAGAGGAGGAGATATGAAAAGAAGATGGTGGAGAGAGGAGAGGAAGAGGAGGAGATATGAAGAGAAGATGATGGAGAGAGGAGAGGAAGAGGAGGAAACAAGAGTGATTAAGTTGGAGAGAGGAGAGGAAGAGATGGTGGAGAGAGGAGAGGAAGAGGGGGAGATATGAAGAGAAGATGGTGGAGAGGAAGAGGAGGAGATATGAGTGATGAAGGTGGAGAAGAAGAGGAGGGGATGTGAGTGATGAAGGTGGAGAGGAAGAGGAGGAGATATGAGTGACGAAGGTGGAGAGGAAGAGGAGGGGATATGAGTGATGATGGTGGAGAGGAAGAGTAGGAGGGGAGATATGAGTGATGATCGTGGAGAGGAAGAGGAGGAGAGGAGATATGAGTGATGATCGTGGAGAGAAAGAGGAGGAGAGGAGATATGAGTGATGAAGGTGGAGATGAAGAGGAGGAGTGGAGATATGAGTGATGAAGGTGGAGATGAAGAGGGGGAGAGGAGATATGAGTGGGGAAAGGAAGTTAAAACCAGGACAACTGAAATCATATTTCTGTTGAGGAAACAGATTCACAGCTCCTGTCAAGACCAAGGCTCCGTCCCAACATGGCACTTCGTTCCCTACCTACCTGGTCAATGGTAGTGCACTATATAGGGAATAGGGTGCCAGCCCTGCTTAAAGGTAGTGCACTATATAGGGAATAGGGTGCCAGCCCTGCTTAAAGGTAGTGCACTATATAGGGAATAGGGTGCCAGCCCTGCTTAAAGGTAGTGCACTATATAGGGAATAGGGTGCCGTTTGTGATGCAGCTAATCTCAACTTCCAGCTACTTCCATCCATGACGTCTGTCTGCCTGAAAACCCATTGTGACTTAAAAAGGCCCATTTCACACCTTTTCAGTGAGGACCAAATTAACAGCTGTAGCTGCGCTTTGATTGACAGGAGCAACAATGCTCGCTACCCGGGACACAGCCGTGTCGATCCTGCTCTGAGAAGAGAAGAAGGGCGTGAGAATGAAAGCAAACACCTTCACGTGTTGCACTGGAGAAATATAATTTACCATTCACCAGCCGTGGATTTAAATGTCACTCATTATGTCTGAGAACGGGGTTGATTGACAGTTGATATTCAGAATCAAGCCGACGTTTGGCAGAGGTCTTCTTCTCCTCGTCACCGTGCCAACGCTTCAGGCTTCAGGCGGTCCACCGAGGCCTGCATGGAACTGTATACCCTCTCCTCTCCTCTCCTCTCCTCTCCTCTCCTCTCCTCTCCTCTCCTCTCTCCTCTCCTCTCCCTCTCCTCTCCTCTCCTCCTCTCCTCCCCTCTCCTCTCCTCTCCTCTCACCTCCTCTCCTCTCCTCTCCTCACCTCTCCCTCTCCCTCTAGAGAGGTCTGGCTATATATGGATACAATGTAGAGAGGACTGACTATATATGGATACCAGCTAGAGAGGACTGATTATATATGGATACCAGCTAGAGAGGACTGACTATATATGGATACCAGCTAGAGAGGACTGATTATATATGGATACCAGCTAGAGAGGACTGATTATATATGGATACCAGCTAGAGATGACTGATTATATATGGATACCAGCTAGAGAGGACTGACTATATATGGATACACATCCACAACCACTCTCTCTCCCTCTGTATCCCTCCTTCTCTCCCTCCCCCCTCTCTCTCTCCTCCGTTCTCTCCCCTCACTCCCCCTCACCTCTCCCAACTCCCCTCTTTCCTCCCCCTCTCTCAGCGTATGCTGTGCAGGCTGTTACCTCATCAGAATTGGGAAGGTGTTGATGTGAACGTCAGTCCAATAACTCAACACAGCCTACTGGTTAAACTGGGTGGGAGTCATCAGATAACTCAACACAGCCTACTGGTTAAACTGGGTGGGAGTCATCAGATAACTCACCACAGCCTACTGGTTAAACTGGGTGGGAGTCCTCAGATAACTCACCACAGCCTACTGGTTAAACTGGGTGGTGGTCCTCAGATAACTCACCACAGCCTACTGGTTAAACTGGGTGGGAGTCATCAGATAACTCACCACAGCCTACTGGTTAAACTGGGTGGTGGTGCCCAGATAACTCACCACAGCCTACTGGTTAAACTGGGTGGGAGTCATCAGATAACTCACCACAGCCTACTGGTTAAACTGGGTGGGAGTCATCAGATAACTCACCACAGCCTACTGGTTAAACTGGGTGGGAGTCATCAGATAACTCACCACAGCCTACTGGTTAAACTGGGTGGGAGTCATCAGATAACTCACCACAGCCTACTGGTTAAACTGGGTGGGAGTCATCAGATAACTCACCACAGCCTACTGGTTAAACTGGGTGGTGGTGCCCAGATAACTCACCACAGCCTACTGGTTAAACTGGGTGGGAGTCATCAGATAACTCACCACAGCCTACTGGTTAAACTGGGTGGGAGTCATCAGATAACTCACCACAGCCTACTGGTTAAACTGGGTGGGAGTCATCAGATAACTCACCACAGCCTACTGGTTAAACTGGGTGGGAGTCATCAGATAACTCACCACAGCCTACTGGTTAAACTGGGTGGGAGTCATCAGATAACTCACCACAGCCTACTGGTTAAACTGGGTGGGAGTCATCAGATAACTCACCACAGCCTACTGGTTAAACTGGGTGGGAGTCATCAGATAACTCAACACAGCCTACTGGTTAAACTGGGTGGGAGTCATCAGATAACTCACCACAGCCTACTGGTTAAACTGGGTGGAGGTCATCAGATAACTCACCACAGCCTACTGGTTAAACTGGGTGGGAGTCATCAGATAACTCACCACAGCCTACTGGTTAAACTGGGTAGTGGTCATCAGATAACTCACCACAGCCTACTGGTTAAACTGGGTGGGAGTCATCAGATAACTCACCACAGCCTACTGGTTAAACTGGGTGGGAGTCATCAGATAACTCAACACAGCCTACTGGTTAAACTGGGTGGGAGTCATCAGATAACTCACCACAGCCTACTGGTTAAACTGGGTGGGAGTCATCAGATAACTCACCACAGCCTACTGGTTAAACTGGGTGGGAGTCATCAGATAACTCACCACAGCCTACTGGTTAAACTGGGTGGGAGTCATCAGATAACTCACCACAGCCTACTGGTTAAACTGGGTGGGAGTCATCAGATAACTCACCACAGCCTACTGGTTAAACTGGGTGGAGGTCATCAGATAACTCACCACAGCCTACTGGTTAAACTGGGTGGGAGTCATCAGATAACTCACCACAGCCTACTGGTTAAACTGGGTGGAGGTCATCAGATAACTCACCACAGCCTACTGGTTAAACTGGGTGGAGGTCATCAGATAACTCAACACAGCCTACTGGTTAAACTGGGTGGGAGTCATCAGATAACTCACCACAGCCTACTGGTTAAACTGGGTGGGAGTCATCAGATAACTCAACACAGCCTACTGGTTAAACTGGGTGGAGGTCATCAGATAACTCACCACAGCCTACTGGTTAAACTGGGTGGGAGTCATCAGATAACTCATCACAGCCTACTGGTTAAACTGGGTGGAGGTCATCAGATAACTCACCACAGCCTACTGGTTAAACTGGGTGGGAGTCATCAGATAACTCATCACAGCCTACTGGTTAAACTGGGTGGGAGTCATCAGATAACTCACCACAGCCTACTGGTTAAACTGGGTGGTGGTCATCAGATAACTCACCACAGCCTACTGGTTAAACTGGGTGGGAGTCATCAGATAACTCACCACAGCCTACTGGTTAAACTGGGTGGGAGTCATCAGATAACTCACCACAGCCTACTGGTTAAACTGGGTGGGAGTCATCAGATAACTCACCACAGCCTACTGGTTAAACTGGGTGGAGGTCATCAGATAACTCACCACAGCCTACTGGTTAAACTGGGTGGGAGTCATCAGATAACTCACCACAGCCTACTGGTTAAACTGGGTGGAGGTCATCAGATAACTCACCACAGCCTACTGGTTAAACTGGGTGGGAGTCATCAGATAACTCACCACAGCCTACTGGTTAAACTGGGTGGAGGTCATCAGATAACTCACCACAGCCTACTGGTTAAACTGGGTGGAGGTCATCAGATAACTCACCACAGCCTACTGGTTAAACTGGGTGGAGGTCATCAGATAACTCACCACAGCCTACTGGTTAAACTGGGTGGGGGAGTCATCAGATAACTCACCACAGCCTACTGGTTAAACTGGGTGGAGGTCATCAGATAACTCACCACAGCCTACTGGTTAAACTGGGTGGGAGTCATCAGATAACTCAACACAGCCTACTGGTTAAACTGGGTGGTGGTGCCCAGATAACTCACCACAGCCTACTGGTTAAACTGGGTGGTGGTCATCAGATAACTCACCACAGCCTACTGGTTAAACTGGGTGGGAGTCATCAGATAACTCACCACAGCCTACTGGTTAAACTGGGTGGGAGTCATCAGATAACTCACCACAGCCTACTGGTTAAACTGGATGGGGGTCCTCAGATAACTCACCACAGCCTACTGGTTAAACTGGGTGGGAGTCATCAGATAACTCACCACAGCCTACTGGTTAAACTGGGTGGTGGTGCCCAGATAACTCATCACAGCCTACTGGTTAAACTGGGTGGGAGTCATCAGATAACTCACCACAGCCTACTGGTTAAACTGGATGGGGGTCCTCAGATAACTCACCACAGCCTACTGGTTAAACTGGGTGGGAGTCATCAGATAACTCACCACAGCCTACTGGTTAAACTGGATGGGGGTCCTCAGATAACTCACCACAGCCTACTGGTTAAACTGGGTGGGAGTCATCAGATAACTCACCACAGCCTACTGGTTAAACTGGGTGGGAGTCATCAGATAACTCAACACAGCCTACTGGTTAAACTGGGTGGGAGTCATCAGATAACTCACCACAGCCTACTGGTTAAACTGGGTGGGAGTCATCAGATAACTCATCACAGCCTACTGGTTAAACTGGGTGGGAGTCATCAGATAACTCACCACAGCCTACTGGTTAAACTGGGTGGAGGTCATCAGATAACTCACCACAGCCTACTGGTTAAACTGGGTGGGAGTCATCAGATAACTCAACACAGCCTACTGGTTAAACTGGGTGGGAGTCATCAGATAACTCACCACAGCCTACTGGTTAAACTGGGTAGTGGTCATCAGATAACTCACCACAGCCTACTGGTTAAACTGGGTGGTGGTGCCCAGATAACTCACCACAGCCTACTGGTTAAACTGGGTGGGAGTCATCAGATAACTCACCACAGCCTACTGGTTAAACTGGGTGGTGGTGCCCAGATAACTCACCACAGCCTACTGGTTAAACTGGGTGGTGGTCATCAGATAACTCACCACAGCCTACTGGTTAAACTGGGTAGTGGTCATCAGATAACTCAACACAGCCTACTGGTTAAACTGGGTAGTGGTCATCAGATAACTCACCACAGCCTACTGGTTAAACTGGGTGGTGGACCTCAGATAACTCAACACAGCCTACTGGTTAAACTGGGTGGGAGTCATCAGATAACTCACCACAGCCTACTGGTTAAACTGGGTGGAGGTCATCAGATAACTCAACACAGCCTACTGGTTAAACTGGGTGGAGGTCATCAGATAACTCACCACAGCCTACTGGTTAAACTGGGTGGGAGTCATCAGATAACTCAACACAGCCTACTGGTTAAACTGGGTGGAGGTCATCAGATAACTCACCACAGCCTACTGGTTAAACTGGGTGGGAGTCATCATCAGATAACTCATCACAGCCTACTGGTTAAACTGGGTGGAGGTCATCAGATAACTCACCACAGCCTACTGGTTAAACTGGGTGGGAGTCATCAGATAACTCACCACAGCCTACTGGTTAAACTGGGTGGAGGTCATCAGATAACTCACCACAGCCTACTGGTTAAACTGGGTGGGAGTCATCAGATAACTCATCACAGCCTACTGGTTAAACTGGGTGGAGGTCATCAGATAACTCACCACAGCCTACTGGTTAAACTGGGTGGGAGTCATCAGATAACTCACCACAGCCTACTGGTTAAACTGGGTGGTGGTCATCAGATAACTCACCACAGCCTACTGGTTAAACTGGGTGGGAGTCATCAGATAACTCACCACAGCCTACTGGTTAAACTGGGTGGGAGTCATCAGATAACTCACCACAGCCTACTGGTTAAACTGGGTGGGAGTCATCAGATAACTCACCACAGCCTACTGGTTAAACTGGGTGGAGGTCATCAGATAACTCACCACAGCCTACTGGTTAAACTGGGTGGGAGTCATCAGATAACTCACCACAGCCTACTGGTTAAACTGGGTGGAGGTCATCAGATAACTCACCACAGCCTACTGGTTAAACTGGGTGGGAGTCATCAGATAACTCACCACAGCCTACTGGTTAAACTGGGTGGAGGTCATCAGATAACTCACCACAGCCTACTGGTTAAACTGGGTGGAGGTCATCAGATAACTCACCACAGCCTACTGGTTAAACTGGGTGGAGATAACTCAACACAGTCATCAGATAACTCACCACAGCCTACTGGTTAAACTGGGTGGAGGTCATCAGATAACTCACCACAGCCTACTGGTTAAACTGGGTGGGAGTCATCAGATAACTCACCACAGCCTACTGGTTAAACTGGGTGGGAGTCATCAGATAACTCAACACAGCCTACTGGTTAAACTGGGTGGTGGTGCCCAGATAACTCACCACAGCCTACTGGTTAAACTGGGTGGTGGTCATCAGATAACTCACCACAGCCTACTGGTTAAACTGGGTGGGAGTCATCAGATAACTCACCACAGCCTACTGGTTAAACTGGGTGGGAGTCATCAGATAACTCACCACAGCCTACTGGTTAAACTGGATGGGGGTCCTCAGATAACTCACCACAGCCTACTGGTTAAACTGGGTGGGAGTCATCAGATAACTCACCACAGCCTACTGGTTAAACTGGGTGGTGGTGCCCAGATAACTCATCACAGCCTACTGGTTAAACTGGGTGGGAGTCAGCCTACTGGTTAAACTGGGTGGGAGCCTCATAACTCACCACAGCCTACTGGTTAAACTGGATGGGGGTCCTCAGATAACTCACCACAGCCTACTGGTTAAACTGGGTGGGAGTCATCAGATAACTCACCACAGCCTACTGGTTAAACTGGATGGGGGTCCTCAGATAACTCACCACAGCCTACTGGTTAAACTGGGTGGGAGTCATCAGATAACTCACCACAGCCTACTGGTTAAACTGGGTGGGAGTCATCAGATAACTCAACACAGCCTACTGGTTAAACTGGGTGGGAGTCATCAGATAACTCACCACAGCCTACTGGTTAAACTGGGTGGGAGTCATCAGATAACTCATCACAGCCTACTGGTTAAACTGGGTGGGAGTCATCAGATAACTCACCACAGCCTACTGGTTAAACTGGGTGGAGGTCATCAGATAACTCACCACAGCCTACTGGTTAAACTGGGTGGAGGTCATCAGATAACTCACCACAGCCTACTGGTTAAACTGGGTGGAGGTCATCAGATAACTCACCACAGCCTACTGGTTAAACTGGGTGGAGGTCATCAGATAACTCACCACAGCCTACTGGTTAAACTGGGTGGGAGTCATCAGATAACTCACCACAGCCTACTGGTTAAACTGGGTAGTGGTCATCAGATAACTCACCACAGCCTACTGGTTAAACTGGGTGGTGGTGCCCAGATAACTCACCACAGCCTACTGGTTAAACTGGGTGGGAGTCATCAGATAACTCACCACAGCCTACTGGTTAAACTGGGTGGTGGTGCCCAGATAACTCACCACAGCCTACTGGTTAAACTGGGTGGTGGTCATCAGATAACTCACCACAGCCTACTGGTTAAACTGGGTAGTGGTCATCAGATAACTCAACACAGCCTACTGGTTAAACTGGGTAGTGGTCATCAGATAACTCACCACAGCCTACTGGTTAAACTGGGTGGTGGACCTCAGATAACTCACCACAGCCTACTGGTTAAACTGGGTGGTGGACCTCAGATAACTCAACACAGCCTACTGGTTAAACTGGGTGGGGTTGTCTATCACCAGTCTAGCAGATCAGTCTGTCTCCCCAATGGCACTCTTTTCTCTTTATAGTCCCCTACACTACTTTATAGTCCCCCCTATTCCCTATATGCATATACCCAAGCTCTCCCTCTATCGCTCTCTCCCTGTCTCTGTCTCATTCTCTCATTTTTGGACACCTCCCAGCTCCGTTCTACATATCCATGGACCCAGGGGTACTGAACAATGAGATTAGACCTCCTGGGCCACCGTACCTCCTTTCCTCAGCCCTCCTCGCCCCTCCCTACCCCCTCCCAACCCTCTGGCACTACCGGCTAATCCCTAAATGCCACCCAGAGATCACCGAGCAGCTTGCAGAGCCCATTTGTTGCTTACTGCTGTGGAATTCCGTTGCTGTTGCTGCTGTTAGGTGACAGTGACTCAGACACTCAGTGATTCCATTTCTAATCCAACTCCTTAGCAACAAGGCTGAGATTTTGCACGGCAGACAGTTTAACTGAATAAAATAGGATTTATGATGATGAAGGTGAAGAAACCACTACTTTTTTATAAAAGAATATATAAAATAGGGTGCCAGCAAAGAGATGTTTTGCATGGATGGGATCACGTGCTATTATCTCTGAATGAAACAATATTGAGTTGACCTCTTTCCCTGTAAGATATTTACATGGGATATTATGTGTAGCTTTACTAATTGCACGAAGTTAATTGTTAACATGAATTAGCCTAATATAGCTGATAGATTCTCCGTAGCTCCATAGCATCTCAATGGCTGTCAAGGTCCCCTCTGGGCTGGACAGATAACATTCAGCTAGCGCCTCTACTGCAATACAATATCAGTGAATAGACGGCTATTCAAACAGGAGTAACTCAGCATTAAGATGCAGTGTGTATGGGAATGTTTTGTGTGGGAGGTGTTAGATTTCTTTACAGAACATATTACAAATTGACCTTTTTTACCACCTACAATAAAGAAGAAAGCAAGAAGGGGAGAGAGAGAGAGAGACAGAGAGAGAGAGAGACAAAAACACAGAGAGACAGAGAGACACAGAGAGAGAGAGATGCAGAGAGAGAAAGAGAGAGAGAGATGCACAGAGAGAGATATGCAGAGAGAGAGAGACAGAAAGACAGAGAGACAGAGAGACACAGAGAGAGAGAGAGAGAGAGAGAGAGAGAGAGAGAGAGAGAGAGAGAGAGAGACAGAGAGAGAGAGAGAGAGAGAGAGAGAGAGACAGAAAAGAGAGAGAGAGAGACAGAGAGAGAGAGGCAGAGGGACACAGTTAGAGAGAGAGAGAGACACAGAGAGAGAGAGACAAAAACACAGAGAGACAGAGAGACAGGGCCAATAGGTAATAGGGAGCCAGAAGCAGTAGAACCCCAGTGACATCATTTCAGTTCTATTCAGTTGTCTGTTGTGTTGTGCTTTTGGAATGTTGGTTTGAAGCTGGATTGTAAAACAGGTTCTGTAATAGATTGTTCAGGGATCATTTGGTTTGAAGCTGGATAGAAACAGGTTCTGTAATAGATTGTTCAGGGATCATTTAGATTGAAGCTGGATTGTAAAACAGGTTCTGTAATAGATTGTTCAGGGATCATTTAGATTGAAGCTGGATTGTAAAACAGGTTCTGTAATAGATTGTTCAGGGATCATTTAGATTGAAGCTGGATTGTAAAACAGGTTCTGTAATAGATTGTTCAGGGATCATTTAGTTTGAAGCTGTATAGAAACAGGTTCTGTAATAGATTGTTCAGGGATCATTTAGATTGAAGCTGTATAGAAACAGGTTCTGTAATAGATTGTTCAGGGATCATTTGGTTTGAAGCTGTATAGAAACAGGTTCTGTAATAGATTGTTCAGGGATCATTTAGATTGAAGCTGGATTGTAAAACAGGTTCTGTAATAGATTGTTCAGGGATCATTTAGATTGAAGCTGTATAGAAACAGGTTCTGTAATAGATTGTTCAGGGATCATTTAGATTGAAGCTGGATTGTCAAAACAGGTTCTGTAATAGATTGTTCAGGGATCATTTAGATTGAAGCTGGATTGTAAAACAGGTTCTGTAATAGATTGTTCAGGGATCATTTAGATTGAAGCTGGATTTTCAACAGGTTCTGTAATAGATTGTTCAGGGATCATTTAGTTTGAAGCTGTATAGAAACAGGTTCTGTAATAGATTGTTCAGGGATCATTTAGATTGCAGCTGTATAGAAACAGGTTCTGTAATAGATTGTTCAGGGATCATTTGGTTTGAAGCTGTATAGAAACAGGTTCTGTAATAGATTGTTCAGGGATCATTTGGTTTGAAGCTGTATAGAAACAGGTTCTGTAATAGATTGTTCAGGGATCATTTGGTTTGAAGCTGTATAGAAACAGGTTCTGTAATAGATTGTTCAGGGATCATTTAGATTGAAGCTGGATTGTAAAACAGGTTCTGTAATAGATTGTTCAGGGATCATTTAGATTGAAGCTGGATTGTAAAACAGGTTCTGTAATAGATTGTTCAGGGATCATTTAGATTGAAGCTGGATTGTAAAACAGGTTCTGTAATAGATTGTTCAGGGATCATTTAGATTGAAGCTGGATTGTAAAACAGGTTCTGTAATAGATTGTTCAGGGATCATTTAGATTGAAGCTGGATTGTAAAACAATGCCTATAGGATTCATGTGAAGATATGTTGAACCCCCCCCCCCAGTCCAGTTTCCAGGCATACTGCCTATAGGATTCATGTGAAGATATGTTGAACCCCCAGTCCAGTTTCCAGGCATACTGCCTATAGGATTCATGTGAAGATATGTTGAACCCCCCCCAGTCCAGTTTCCAGGCATACTGCCTATAATGCATTCGAAGACGTGCAGAGTCAGTGAAGGGAACTATTAAAGGCCCACTCCTGTCAAAAACAGTTTTTTTCTGTGTTTTATATATTTTTTCCACACTCTTTTGGAAAATACTCTGAAATTGTAAGAAATTATGATAATGCCCTTTTAAGTGTAAAATGCTGACATTTCAGCGTGTTTTTGTAGGATGGAGTCCCGGTGACATCACCGATGCTGAAGGTGACCAATAAGATTGAGAGTTCCAAACCTCTCTGCCAATAACAGCTAGTTTTCTCGCTAGTTTTTTTTTCACCTTTTTAGCATTTCAGTATTGTGTCCCTATGTGCCCTAGTCAAAAAGGGAATAGAATTCCATTTGGGACACGGGCCAACGTGTCTTTATCTAGTGGGAGGTGGTCATTTCAAGCGTTGTGTCCCTGTGGGCCTTAGTCAAAAGTAGTGGGCGATTAGAATTCCATTTGGGACACAGGCCAACGTGTCTTTATCTAGTGGGAGGTGGTCATTTCATTTGAACACAGTGAGGATATTGGGGGACAGGTCGTAATGAGAAATCAGAAGGACAACTGCTGGCCACAGCCCACTCAGTATTCCACAGTTGGTCTGGCATCCATCACTCTTGGCTGACAGGTCTAGGTGAACCGACACTGGCTGGTGTGTAGGAGGAAGGTGTGTGGCAGGTGTGTGTGTCTGTCTGTCTGTGTGTGTGTGTGGCAGGTAAGAGAGCGAGAAAGAGGGAGAGCGAGAGAATGACAAGGGGAGTGAGAGATAGAGAGTGGGAGGGAGAGTGATAGAGAGAGAGAGAGAGAGGGGGTGAGAAGTGGAGAAATGGAGGGGGGGGGAGAGAGAGAGAGAGAGAGAGAGAGAGAGAGAGAGAGAGAGAGAGAGAGAGAGAGAGAGAGAGAGAGAGAGAGAGAGAGAGAGAGAGAGAGAGAGAGACAGAGAGACAGAGAGATATAGAGAGATATAGAGAGAGACAGAGAGAGAGAGAGAGGAGAGAGAGAGAGAGAGAGAGAGAGAGCGAGACACACACACAATCATATTGTAGGCTTAATAATGGATAGCACACATGTGCACCGACACACACACACACACACACACACACACACACACACACACACACACACACACACACACACACACACACACACACACACACACACACACACACACACACACAGAAACAATCTAACACACACACTTCAGGCATTAACACGGTCTTGTCCTGCTCTACAAAGGATGCTCTGCAATGCAGAAGAATGGAGGGTTTTCATCAGATTGATAATGTGTAGGAGACGGAGAATTAGGCAGCGAGACATCTAGCATCCCTCATTTCCACCAGAGCCTTTTGAGTGATGTTGATCCGATTTCCACGGATCTGATGTGTGATCAGGGAGACGGGTGAGACGGGGTGAGACGGGGGGAGACGGGGTGAGACGGGGTGAGACGGGGGGAGACGGGGTGAGACGGGGTGAGACGGGGTGAGACGGGGTGAGACGGGGGGAGACGGGGAGACGGGGTGAGACGGGGTGAGACGGGGTGAGACGGGGGGAGACGGGGGTGAGACGGGGTGAGACGGGGGGAGACGGGGGTGAGACGGGGGTGAGACGGGGGGAGACGGGGTGAGACGGGGTGAGACGGGGGTGAGACGGGGGAGACGGGGTGAGACGGGGTGAGACGGGGGTGAGACGGGGGTGAGACGGGGTGAGACGGGGTGAGACGGGGTGAGACGGGGGTGAGACGGGGGGAGACGGGGTGAGACGGGGTGAGACGGGGTGAGACGGGGGGTGAGACGGGGTGAGACGGGGTGAGACGGGGGAGACGGGGTGAGACGGGGTGAGACGGGAGGAGACGGGGGTGAGACGGGGTGAGACGGGGTGAGACGGGGGGTGAGACGGGGTGAGACGGGGTGAGACGGGGGTGAGACGGGGTGAGACGGGGTGAGACGGGGGGAGACGGGGTGAGACGGGGTGAGACGGGATGAGACGGGGTGAGACGGGGTGAGACGGGGTGAGACGGGGTGAGACGGGGTGAGACGGGGTGAGACGGGGTGAGACGGGGTGAGACGGGGTGAGACGGGGGTGAGACGGGGTGAGACGGGGTGAGACGGGGTGAGACGGGGTGAGACGGGGTGAGACGGGGTGAGACGGGGTGAGACGGGGTGAGACGGGATGAGACGGGGTGAGACGGGGTGAGACGGGGTGAGACGGGGTGAGACGGGGTGAGACGGGGTGAGACGGGGTGAGAGGTGGTGAGACGGGGTGAGACGGGGGAGACGGGGTGAGACGGGATGAGACGGGGTGAGACGGGGTGAGACGGGGTGAGACGGGGGGAGACGGGGTGAGACGGGGTGAGACGGGGTGAGACGGGATGAGACGGGATGAGACGGGGTGAGACGGGGGGAGACGGGATGAGACGGGGTGAGACGGGGGGAGACGGGATGAGACGGGGTGAGACGGGGTGAGACGGGATGAGACGGGGTGAGACGGGGTGAGACGGGGGGAGACGGGGTGAGACGGGATGAGACGGGATGAGACGGGATGAGACGGGGGGAGACGGGGTGAGACGGGATGAGACGGGGGGAGACGGGACTGTTGTGGCTGGTGACAGTCGTTGGTAAAGCTTTTGTTAGAAGCGTTGGAAAACTGAAATCAGTTAAATCAGAGAACATTGATTTACTGTAATTTGTTATGTCAGAGAACATTGGTTTACTGTAATTAGTTATGTCAGAGAACATTGGTTTACTGTATTCAGTTATATCAGAGGCCATCGGTTTACTGTAATTAGTTCTATCAGAGAACATCGGTTTACTGTAATCAGTTATGTCAGAGAACATTGGTTTACTGTAATTAGTTATATCAGAGAACACCGGTTTACTGTAATTAGTTACATCAGAGAACATTGGTTTACTGTAATCAGTTATATCAGAGAACATCGGTTTACTGTAATTAGTTATATCAGAGAACACCGGTTTACTGTAATCAGTTATATCAGAGAACATTGGTTTACTGTAATTAGTTACATCAGAGAACATTGGTTTACTGTAATCAGTTATATCAGAGAACATCGGTTTACCGTATTCAGTTCCATCAGAGAACACCGGTTTTCTGTATTCAGTTATATCAGAGAACATTGGTTTACTGTAATCAGTTATATCAGAGAACATTGGTTTACTGTAATTAGTTACATCAGAGAACATCGGTTTACTGTATTCAGTTATATCAGAGAACATCGGTTTACTGTAATCAGTTCTGTCAGGGAACATTGGTTTACTGTATTCAGTTCTATCAGAGAACATCGGTTTACTGTAATCAGTTCTGTCAGGGAACATTGGTTTACTGTATTCAGTACTATCAGAGAACATCGGTTTACTGTAATCAGTTATATCAGAACATTGGTTTACTGTAATCAGTTCCATCAGAACATTGGTTTACTGTATTCAGTACTATCAGAGAACATTGGTTTACTGTAATCAGTTATATCAGAGAACATTGGTTTACTGTAATCAGTTCCATCAGAACATTGGTTTACTGTATTCAGTACTATCAGAGAACATTGGTTTACTGTAATCAGTTATATCAGAACATTGGTTTACTGTAATCAGTACCATCAGAACATTGGTTTACTGTAATCAGTTATATCAGAACATTGGTTTACTGTAATCAGTTACATCAGAGAACATCGGTTTACTGTAATCAGTTATATCAGAACATCGGTTTACTGTAATCAGTTATATCAGAACATTGGTTTACTGCAATTAGATAACATCAGAGAACATCGGTTTACTGTAATCAGTTATATCAGAACATTGGTTTACTGCAATTAGTTATATCAGAGAACATTGGTTTACTGTAATCAGTTATATCAGAACATTGGTTTACTGTAATCAGTTATATCAGAACATTGGTTTACTGTAATCAGTTATATCAGAGAACATCGGTTTACTGTAATCAGTTATATCAGAACATTGGACCAGAGTCCTTTTCAAAAGTAGTGCACCAAATAGAGAATAGGGTACCATTTGGGACGACCGCTGACTGAAACGTGAATATCTGAATTCTAGGAAGCCCGGCGTTGAGTTAAAAACATGACATCTGAGAAACGTGCTTCTCCTTGAAGATTGGAGACTTATATCAAAAAAACCTTTAAATTTGACACATAAAAAAAAGAACACAAGCCCAAATGTGACATCCCACCAACCAAAACCCCTTCAACCAAAACCCCTTCAACCATCCTCTCCGTCGACATGAACAAGAAGAGCCGTTAGTTAGCTGGTACGAGAGGTTCCTCTACCGTTTGAAGTTCCGGTGCGTCATTCTAGAACACATTACGGATTCTGACCAGCTCCTTCCTTCCTTTTCAATACGGAGATAAAGCAACCCGATTGGTGGAGAAGTTTTCTCACACATCACCCCTTTCTCCCCGGTGGGTTAATTAATATGTATGTTTGTCCACCGCCTGAAACTATGCCTTTAGGCGTCTCTGAAATGATCATGAGTTTGGAGCTGGGGCTTTCTGTTGTCTAGTGCTACGATGTGTAAGTAGAGGGTGAGTGTCAGGGTCAAATTGAACTCTATTCCCCATGTAGTGCACTTCTGTTACCAGAGCCTTATGGGATTCACTCAGGGCCCTGGTAAAAAAAGTAGGGTACTAAATATGCAATAGGGTGCTATTTTGGGAAAACAAGTTGCTGTGTGCATGGACTGTGACCTAGCATTGCCTCATTAGCCTAATAAAACCAATCCCATAGATAAGGTGAATGAACCACAACCAGCAAAACAAGCAGGGAAATACAACCAGATACTAAAGAACCAATCCCGTAGATAAAATGTGTAAACCACAACCAGCAAAACAATCTATGGGATTACTAATAAAACCAATCCCGTAGATAAGATTAATAAACCACGACCAGCAAAACAAGCAGGGAAAAACAACCAGATACTAAAGAACAAATCCCGTAGATAAGATGAATAAACCACGACCAGCAAAACAAGCAGGAAAAACAACCAGATACTAAAGAACAAATCCCGTAGATAAGATTAATAAACTACGACCAGCAAAACAAGCAGGAAAGACAACCAGATACTAAAGAACCAATCCCATAGATATACCACGACCAGCAAAAAAGCAGGGAAAAACAACCAGATACTGAAGAACAAATCCCGTAGATAAGATGAATAAACTATGACCAGCAAAACAAGCAGGGAAATACAACCAGATGCCAAAGAACCAATCCCATAGATAAGATGAATAAACCACGACCAGCAAAACAAGCAGGGAAATACAACCAGATGCCAAAGAACCAATCCCATAGATAAGATGAATAAACCACGACCAGCAAAACAAGCAGGGAAATACAACCAGATACTAAAGAACCAATCCCATAGATAAGATGAATAAACCACGACCAGCAAAACAAGCAGGGAAATACAACCAGATGCTAAAGAACCAATCCCATAGATAAGATGAATAAACCACGACCAGCAAAACAAGCAGGTGGAAACAACCAGGTACTAAAGAACCAATCCCATAGATAAGATGAATAAACCACGACCAGCAAAACAAGCAGGGAAATACAACCATATACCAAATAACCAATCCCATAGATAATATGAATAAACCACAACCAGCAAAACAAGCAGGTGGAAACAAGCAAATACTAAAGAACCAATCCCATAGATAAGATGAATAAACTACGACCAGCAAAACAAGCAGGGAAACACAACCAGATACTAAAGAACAAATTCTGTAGATAAGATGAATAAACTACGACCAGCAAAACAAGCAGGGAAATACAACCAGATGCCAAAGAACCAATCCCATAGATAAGATGAATAAACCACGACCAGCAAAACAAGCAGGGAAATACAACCAGATACTAAAGAACCAATCCCATAGATAAGATGAATAAACCACGACCAGCAAAACAAGCAGGGAAATACAACCAGATGCCAAAGAACCAATCCCATAGATAAGATGAATAAACCACGACCAGCAAAACAAGCAGGGAAATACAACCAGATACTAAAGAACCAATCCCATAGATAAGATGAATAAACCACGACCAGCAAAACAAGCAGTTGGAAACAAGCAGATACTAAAGAACCAATCCCATAGATAAGATGAATAAACCACGACCAGCAAAACAAGCAGTGAAATACAACCAGATACTAAAGAACCAATCCCATAGATATACCACGACCAGCAAAACAAGCAGGGAAAAACAACCAGATACTAAAGAACCAATCCCATAGATAAGATGAATAAACCACGGCCAGCAAAACAAGCAGGGAAATACAACCAGATACTAAAGAACCAATCCCATAGATAAGCTGAATAAACTACGACCAGCAAAACAAGCAGGGAAATACAACCAGATACTAAAGAACCAATCCCATAGATAAGCTGAATAAACCACGACCAGCAAAACAAGCAGGGAAAACAACCAGATACTAAAGAACCAATCCCATAGATAAGATGAATAAACCACGACCAGCAAAACAAGCAGTTGGAAACAACCAGATACTAAAGAACCAATCCCATAGATAAGATGAATAAACCACAACCAGCAAAACAAGCAGTGAAATACAACCAGATACTAAAGAACCAATCCCATAGATATACCACGACCAGCAAAACAAGCTGTGAAATACAACCAGATACTAAAGAACCAATCCCATAGATATACCACGACCAGCAAAACAAGCAGTGAAATACAACCAGATACTAAAGAACCAATCCCATAGATATACCACGACCAGCAAAACAAGCAGGGAAATACAACCAGATACTAAAGAACCAATCCCATAGATAAGATGAATAAACCACGACCAGCAAAACAAGCAGGGAAATACAACCAGATACTAAAGAACCAATCCCATAGATAAGCTGAATAAACCACGACCAGCAAAACAAGCAGGGAAATACAACCAGATACTAAAGAACCAATCCCATAGATAAGATGAATAAACCACGACCAGCAAAACAAGCAGGGAAACACAACCAGATACTAAAGAACCAATCCCATAGATAAGATGAATAAACCACGACCAGCAAAACAAGCAGTTGGAAACAAGCAGATACTAAAGAACCAATCCCATAGATAAGATGAATAAACCACGACCAGCAAAACAAGCAGTGAAATACAACCAGATACTAAAGAACCAATCCCATAGATATACCACGACCAGCAAAACAAGCAGTGAAAAACAACCAGATACTAAAGAACCAATCCCATAGATATACCACGACCAGCAAAACAAGCAGTGAAAAACAACCAGATACTAAAGAACCAACCCCATAGATATACCACGACCAGCAAAACAAGCAGGGAAATACAACCATATACTAAAGAACCAATCCCATAGATAAGATGAATAAACCACGGCCAGCAAAACAAGCAGGGAAAAACAACCAGATACTAAAGAACCAATCCCATAGATAAGTTGAATAAACCACGACCAGCAAAACAAGCAGGGAAATACAACCAGATACTAAAGAACCAATCCCATAGATAAGCTGAATAAACTACGACCAGCAAAACAAGCAGGGAAAAACAACCAGATACTAAAGAACCAATCCCATAGATAAGATGAATAAACTACGACCAGCAAAACAAGCAGGGAAATACAACCAGATACTAAAGAACCAATCCCATAGATAAGATGAATAAACCACGACCAGCAAAACAAGCAGGGAAAAACAACCAGATACTAAAGAACCAATCCCATAGATAAGATGAATAAAATACAACCAGCAAAACAAGCAGGGAAATACAACCAGATACTAAAGAACCAATCCCAGCACCAGCAAAACAAGCAGGGAAAAACAACCAGATACTAAAGAACCAATCCCATAGATAAGCTGAATAAACTACGACCAGCAAAACAAGCAGGGAAACACAACCAGATACTAAAGAACCAATCCCATAGATATACCACGACCAGCAAAACAAGCAGGTAAAAACAACCAGATACTAAAGAACCAATCCCACAGATAAGCTGAATAAACTACGACCAGCAAAACAAGCAGGGAAAAACAACCAGATACTAAAGAACCAATCCCATAGATAAGCTGAATAAACCACGACCAGCAAAACAAGCAGGGAAAAACAACCAGATACTAAAGAACCAATCCCATAGATAAGCTGAATAAACCACGACCAGCAAAACAAGCAGTGAAATACAACCAGATACTAAAGAACCAATCCCATAGATATACCACGACCAGCAAAACAAGCAGGGAAAAACAACCAGATACTAAAGAACCAATTCCATAGATAAGCTGAATAAACCACGACCAGCAAAACAAGCAGGGAAAAACAACCAGATACTAAAGAACCAATCCCATAGATAAGCTGAATAAACCACGACCAGCAAAACAAGCAGGGAAAAACAACCAGATACTAAAGAACCAATCCCACAGATAAGCTGAATAAACCACGACCAGCAAAACAAGCAGGGAAAACAACCAGATACTAAAGAACCAATCCCATAGATAAGATGAATAAACCACGACCAGCAAAACAAGCAGGGAAAAACAACCAGATACTAAAGAACCAATCCCATAGATATATGAACGACCAGCAAAACAAGCAGGGAAATACAACCAGATACTAAAGAACCAATCCCATAGATAAGATGAATAAACTACAACCAGCAAAACAAGCAGGGAAAAACAACCAGATACTAAAGAACCAATCCCATAGATAAGCTGAATAAACCACGACCAGCAAAACAAGCAGGGAAATACAACCAGATACTAAAGAACCAATCCCATAGATAAGCTGAATAAACTACGACCAGCAAAACAAGCAGGGAAATACAACCAGATACTAAAGAACCAATCCCATAGATAAGCTGAATAAACCACGACCAGCAAAACAAGCAGGGAAATACAACCAGATACTAAAGAACCAATCCCATAGATAAGATGAATAAACCACGACCAGCAAAACAAGCAGGGAAATACAACCAGATACTAAAGAACCAATCCCATAGATAAGCTGAATAAACCACGACCAGCAAAACAAGCAGGAAATACAACCAGATACTAAAGAACCAATCCCATAGATAAGCTGAATAAACTACGACCAGCAAAACAAGCAGGGAAATACAACCAGATACTAAAGAACCAATCCCATAGATAAGCTGAATAAACCACGACCAGCAAAACAAGCAGGGAAATACAACCAGATACTAAAGAACCAATCCCATAGATAAGCTGAATAAACTACGACCAGCAAAACAAGCAGGGAAATACAACCAGATACTAAAGAACCAATCCCATAGATAAGCTGAATAAACCACGACCAGCAAAACAAGCAGGGAAATACAACCAGATACTAAAGAACCAATCCCATAGATAAGCTGAATAAACCACGACCAGCAAAACAAGCAGGGAAATACAACCAGATACTAAAGAACCAATCCCATAGATAAGCTGAATAAACTACGACCAGCAAAACAAGCAGGGAAACACAACCAGATACTAAAGAACCAATCCCATAGATAAGCTGAATAAACCACGACCAGCAAAACAAGCAGGGAAATACAACCAGATACTAAAGAACCAATCCCATAGATAAGCTGAATAAACCACGACCAGCAAAACAAGCAGGGAAATACAACCAGATACTAAAGAACCAATCCCATAGATAAGCTGAATAAACCACGACCAGCAAAACAAGCAGGGAAATACAACCAGATACTAAAGAACCAATCCCATAGATAAGCTGAATAAACCACGACCAGCAAAACAAGCAGGGAAAAACAACCAGATACTAAAGAACCAATCCCATAGATAAGATGAATAAACCACGACCAGCAAAACAAGCAGGGAAATACAACCAGATACTAAAGAACCAATCCCATAGATAAGCTGAATAAACCACGACCAGCAAAACAAGCAGGGAAAAACAACCAGATACTAAAGAACCAATCCCACAGATAAGATGAATAAACCACGACCAGCAAAACAAGCAGGGAAATACAACCAGATACTAAAGAACCAATCCCATAGATAAGCTGAATAAACCACGACCAGCAAAACAAGCAGGGAAAAACAACCAGATACTAAAGAACCAATCCCATAGATAAGATGAATAAACCACGACCAGCAAAACAAGCAGGGAAAAACAACCAGATACTAAAGAACCAATCCCATAGATAAGATGAATAAACCACGACCAGCAAAACAAGCAGGGAAAAACAACCAGATACTAAAGAACCAATCCCATAGATAAGCTGAATAAACCACGACCAGCAAAACAAGCAGGGAAAAACAACCAGATACTAAAGAACCAATCCCATAGATAAGCTGAATAAACCACGACCAGCAAAACAAGCAGGGAAATACAACCAGATACTAAAGAACCAATCCCATAGATATACCACGACCAGCAAAACAAGCAGGGAAAAACAACCAGATACTAAAGAACCAATCCCATAGATAAGCTGAATAAACTACGACCAGCAAAACAAGCAGGGAAATACAACCAGATACTAAAGAACCAATCCCATAGATAAGCTGAATAAACCACGACCAGCAAAACAAGCAGGGAAATACAACCAGATACTAAAGAACCAATCCCATAGATAAGCTGAATAAACCACGACCAGCAAAACAAGCAGGGAAATACAACCAGATACTAAAGAACCAATCCCATAGATAAGATGAATAAACCACGACCAGCAAAACAAGCAGGGAAATACAACCAGATACTAAAGAACCAATCCCATAGATATACCACGACCAGCAAAACAAGCAGGGAAAAACAACCAGATACTAAAGAACCAATCCCATAGATAAGATGAATAAACCACGACCAGCAAAACAAGCAGGGAAATACAACCAGATACTAAAGAACCAATCCCATAGATAAGCTGAATAAACCACGACCAGCAAAACAAGCAGGGAAAAACAACCAGATACTAAAGAACCAATCCCATAGATAAGATGAATAAACCACGACCAGCAAAACAAGCAGGGAAAAACAACCAGATACTAAAGAACCAATCCCATAGATAAGATGAATAAACCACGACCAGCAAAACAAGCAGGGAAACACAACCAGATACTAAAGAACCAATCCCATAGATAAGATGAATAAACCACGACCAGCAAAACAAGCAGGGAAATACAACCAGATACTAAAGAACCAATCCCATAGATAAGCTGAATAAACCACGACCAGCAAAACAAGCAGGGAAAACAACCAGATACTAAAGAACCAATCCCATAGATAAGATGAATAAACCACGACCAGCAAAACAAGCAGGGAAACACAACCAGATACTAAAGAACCAATCCCATAGATAAGCTGAATAAACTACGACCAGCAAAACAAGCAGGGAAAAACAACCAGATACAAAAGAACCAATCCCATAGATAAGCTGAATAAACCACGACCAGCAAAACAAGCAGGGAAAAACAACCAGATACTAAAGAACCAATCCCATAGATAAGATGAATAAACCACGACCAGCAAAACAAGCAGGGAAAAACAACCAGATACTAAAGAACCAATCCCATAGATAAGATGAATAAACCACGACCAGCAAAACAAGCAGGGAAAAACAACCAGATACTAAAGAACCAATCCCATAGATACGCTGAATAAACTACGACCAGCAAAACAAGCAGGGAAAAACAACCAGATACTAAAGAACCAATCCCATAGATAAGCTGAATAAACTACGACCAGCAAAACAAGCAGGGAAAAACAACCAGATACTAAAGAACCAATCCCATAGATAAGATGAATAAACCACGACCAGCAAAACAAGCAGGGAAAAACAACCAGATACTAAAGAACCAATCCCATAGATAAGCTGAATAAACCACGACCAGCAAAACAAGCAGGGAAATACAACCAGATACTAAAGAACCAATCCCATAGATAAGATGAATAAACCACGACCAGCAAAACAAGCAGGGAAACACAACCAGATACTAAAGAACCAATCCCATAGATAAGCTGAATAAACCACGACCAGCAAAACAAGCAGGGAAACACAACCAGATACTAAAGAACCAATCCCATAGATAAGCTGAATAAACCACGACCAGCAAAACAAGCAGGATTTAATCAAACACAGAAGTGGTGGTGGGAGAAGACTGATCAATAACACCAGGAGAATGGCTGTGTGTACGGACGGAGCTTCTTATTGGTCCATTCAGGGGGAGGAGAAAAGCATTCCGGTTGCCGTGGGCAACGGTTGGCATTTAAATAGTCTCGAACACCCATAGCTTAGGAAAACAATCTGTCAATTAGGATCTGTTCTCTGAGGCCTTCTGGAAGAGTGTGTGTGTGTGTCTGTTTATCTGTGTGCGTGTGTGTGTGTGTGTGTGTGTGTGTGTGTGTGTGTGTGTGTGTGTGTGTGTGTGTGTGTGTGTGTGTGTGTGTGTGTGTGTGTGTGTGTGTGTGTGTGTGTGTGTGTGTGTGTGTGTGTGTGTCTGTTTATGTGTGTGTGTGTGTGTGTGTGTTTGTGTGTGTCTGTTTGTGTGTGTGCAGGTGTCTGTTTGTGTGTGTGTGTGTGTGTGTGTGTGTGTGTGTGTGTGTGTGTGTGTGTGTGTGTGTGTGTGTGTGTGTGTGTGTGTGTGTGTGTGTGTGTGTGTGTGTGTGTGTGTGGTCCAGGAGGTGTAAAAGGTAGGTAGTTGTGATAATTAGTGTTGTTCCTATATTCTCTCCTCCTCCCTACAGGGCTCTGGTCCAAAGTAGTGTACTATAGAGGGAATAGGGTTCTATAGGGCTCTGGTCTAAAGTAGTGTACTATAGAGGGAATAGGGTTCCATAGGGCTCTGGTCCAAAGTAGTGTACTATAGAGGGAATAGGGTTCTATAGGGCTCTGGTCCAAAGTAGTGTACTATAGAGGGAATAGGGTTCCATAGGGCTCTGGTCTAAAGTAGTGCACTATATAGGGAATAGGGTTCCATAGGGCTCTGGTCTAAAGTAGTGCACTATATAGGGAATAGGGTTCTATAGGGCCCTGGTCTAAAGTAGTGCACGATATAGGGAATAGGGTTCTACAGGGCTCTGGTCTAAAGTTGTGCACTATATAGGGAATAGGGTTCCATTTGGAACCCAGAGGCTGGTGGGCGGTGGATCCCAGGGGACTGGCCTTGTCTAGACCGTCTCTTGTTCCCCTGTGTGTCGGGGGACTGAGCCCAAGGTGCTTTAAATGCCAAACGGGACAATCATTCAGACACAGAGGGACATGAGCTCAGGACTATTGGCTCTGCTTAAATACTAGTCTGTCTGTCTGTCTGTCTGTCTGTCTGTCTGTCTGTCTGTCTGTCTGTCTGTCTGTCTGTCTGTCTGTCTGTCTGTCTGTCTGTCTGTCTGAATACCAGGTCTGTCTGTCTGTCTGTCTGTCTGTCTGTCTGTCTGTCTGTCTGTCTGTCTGTCTGTCTGTCTGTCTGTCTGTCTGTCTGTCTGTCTCTCTCTCTCTCAGACATGATTTCAAATATCTACATTTCTTTCACTTGAAGTATATATTATCCGATATATTAGAAAACACAAGTAGTTGAGTGTTTTAATGTATTTGGAAATACACTTGGAAATACATTCCCATGCCATTCAACCCAGGTATTTAAAAATACTATTTGAAATACATATTTGAAAATACTCGCAAATACTATTTGGTAGTCTATTTGTATTTTTAATTTGTTACTAGAAACCATTTTAATAATCATATTAAAGTATTTATTTTGGGACTGTAGTATTACTTATTTATAAATTTAGTCCACGGTATTTTTAGTGGTTCCGTTTTGTGTACTTGGTTTTGAGGAACTCACATATTCAGATAAGGATGTGGAGAACCATGTCGATGTTCTCCCATTCATCTTCAGATAAGGATGCGGAGAACCATGTCGATGTTCTCCCATTCATCTTCAGATAAGGATGTGGAGAACCATGTCGATGTTCTCCCATTCATCTTCAGATAAGGATGTGGAGAACCATGTCGATGTTCTCCCAGTCATCTTCAGATAAGGATGTGGAGAACCATGTCGATGTTCTCCCATTCATCTTCAGATAAGGATGTGGAGAACCATGTCGATGTTCTCCCATTCATCTTCAGATAAGGATGTGGAGAACCATGTCGATGTTCTCCCATTCATCTTCAGATAAGGATGTGGAGAACCATGTCGATGTTCTCCCATTCATCTTCAGATAAGGATGTGGAGAACCATGTCGATGTTCTCCCATTCATCTTCAGATAAGGATGTGGAGAACCATGTCGATGTTCTCCCATTCATCTTCAGATAAGGATGTGGAGAACCATGTCGATGTTCTCCCATTCATCTTCAGATAAGGATGTGGAGAACCATGTCGATGTTCTCCCATTCATCTTCAGATAAGGATGTGGAGAACCATGTCGATGTTCTCCCATTCATCTTCAGATAAGGATGTGGAGAACCATGTCGATGTTCTCCCATTCATCTTCAGATAAGGATGTGGAGAACCATGTCGATGTTCTCCCATTCATCTTCAGATAAGGATGTGGAGAACCATGTCGATGTTCTCCCATTCATATTCAGATAAGGATGTGGAGAACCATGTCGATGTTCTCCCATTCATCTTCAGATAAGGATGTGGAGAACCATGTCGATGTTCTCCCATTCATCTTCAGATAAGGATGTGGAGAACCATGTCGATGTTCTCCCATTCATCTTCAGATAAGGATGTGGAGAACCATGTCGATGTTCTCCCATTCATCTTCAGATAAGGATGTGGAGAACCATGTCGATGTTCTCCCATTCATCTTCAGATAAGGATGTGGAGAACCATGTCGATGTTCTCCCATTCATCTTCAGATAAGGATGTGGAGAACCATGTCGATGTTCTCCCATTCATCTTCAGATAAGGATGTGGAGAACCATGTCGATGTTCTCCCATTCATCTTCAGATAAGGATGTGGAGAACCATGTCGATGTTCTCCCATTCATCTTCAGATAAGGATGTGGAGAACCATGTCGATGTTCTCCCATTCATCTTCAGATAAGGATGTGGAGAACCATGTCGATGTTCTCCCATTCATCTTCAGATAAGGATGTGGAGAACCATGTCGATGTTCTCCCATTCATCTTCAGATAAGGATGTGGAGAACCATGTCGATGTTCTCCCAGTCATCTTCAGATAAGGATGTGGAGAACCATGTCGATGTTCTCCCATTCATCTTCAGATAAGGATGTGGAGAACCATGTCGATGTTCTCCCATTCATCTTCAGATAAGGATGTGGAGAACCATGTCGATGTTCTCCCATTCATCTTCAGATAAGGATGTGGAGAACCATGTCGATGTTCTCCCATTCATCTTCAGATAAGGATGCGGAGAACCATGTCGATGTTCTCCCATTCATCTTCAGATAAGGATGTGGAGAACCATGTCGATGTTCTCCCATTCATCTTCAGATAAGGATGTGGAGAACCATGTCGATGTTCTCCCATTCATCTTCAGATAAGGATGCGGAGAACCATGTCGATGTTCTCCCATTCATCTTCAGATAAGTATGTGGAGAACCATGTCGATGTTCTCCCATTCATCTTCAGATAAGGATGTTCCTCTGTTCCTGATGAAGGGGTCGGGGTAAAAGAGAACATGATAGAACACATTTAGCTTCATGTTCCTCTGTTCCTGATGAAGGGGTCGGGGTAAAAGAGAACATGAAAGAACACATTTAGCTCCATGTTCCTCTGTTCCTGATGAAGGGGTCGGGGTAAAAGAGAACACGATAGAACACATTTAGCTTCATGTTCCTCTGTTCCTGATGAAGGGGTCGGGGTAAAAGAGAACATGAAAGAACACATTTAGCTCCATGTTCCTCTGTTCCTGATGAAGGGGTCGGGGTAAAAGAGAACATGAAAGAACACATTTAGCTCCATGTTCCTCTGTTCCTGATGAAGGGGTCGGGGTAAAAGAGAACATGAAAGAACACATTTAGCTCCATGTTCCTCTGTTCCTGATGAAGGGGTCGGGGTAAAAGAGAACACGATAGAACACATTTAGCTTCATGTTCCTCTGTTCCTGATGAAGGGGTCGGGGTAAAAGAGAACATGATAGAACACATTCAGCTTCATGTTCCTCTGTTCCTGATGAAGGGGTCGGGGTAAAAGAGAACATGATAGAACACATTTAGCTTCATGTTCCTCTGTTCCTGATGAAGGGGTCGGGGTAAAAGAGAACACGATAGAACACATTCAGCTTCATGTTCCTCTGTTCCTGATGAAGGGGTCGGGGTAAAAGAGAACATGGTAGAACACATTCAGCTTCATGTTCCTCTGTTCCTGATGAAGGGGTCGGGGTAAAAGAGAACATGAAAGAACACATTTAGCTCCATGTTCCTCTGTTCCTGATGAAGGGGTCGGGGTAAAAGAGAACATGATAGAACACATTCAGCTTCATGTTCCTCTGTTCCTGATGAAGGGGTCGGGGTAAAAGAGAACATGAATTTAGACGAGCGTTTTCTTGTCACTCAGCCGTGCAGCTGGCCGCTCCATCACTGTGGAAGTGAGCGAGGCAAAAGTCCAAGTTATGACATCCTAATAAATGGCACCCTATTCCCTAAAGAGTCCACTACTTTTAACCAGAGCCAATAGAGTATATATAGGGGGGAAAAAGGGCACTATTTGGGATGTGGATGTCTTTGCATGTGAATACATGTGTTTTGTGGCTGGGTGTGGATAACCACTAAAACACTACTGGGACGATGCTTTAATGGTTCCTTCAATATTTAATGACCGAGACATGGTTTGTCGTCCCTTTTTCCCCATTTTCACGGAGAGATGTGGTAAAAACAAGTTGACAATGTGTAGTATGTCGTGGACTGTTTTTACTGTGACAAGAGTTACAGGAAGTACCACCCACTGTTAGAACACTGGAACACTGTTAGAACACTAGAACACTATTAGAACACTAGAACACTGTTAGAACACTAGAACACTGTTAGAACACTGGAACACTGTTAGAACACTAGAACACTATTAGAACACTAGAACACTGTTAGAACACTAGAACACTGTTAGAACACTAGAACACTGTTAGAACACTGTTAGAACACTAGAACACTGTTAGAACACTAGAACACTGTTAGAACACTGTTAGAACACTAGAACACTGTTAGAACACTAGAACACTGTTAGAACACTAGAACACTGTTAGAACACTAGAACACTGTTAGAACACTGTTTAGAACACTGTTAGAACACTGTTAGAACACCAGAAAACGGTTAGAACACTAGAACACTGTTAGAACAATAGAACACTGTTAGAACACAAGAAAACTATTAGAACACTTAAACACTGTTAGAACACTAGAACACTGTTAGAACACTAGAACACTGTTAGAACACTGTTAGAACACTAGAACACTGTTAGAACACTGTTAGAACACTAGAACACTGTTAGAACACTAGAACACTGTTAGAACACTGTTAGAACACTAGAACACTATTAGAACACTAGAACACTGTTAGAACACTAGAACACTAGAACACTGTTAGAACACTGTTAGAACACTAGAACACTGTTAGAACACTGTTAGAACACTGTGAGAACACTAGAACACTATTAGAACACTAGAACACTGTTAGAACAATAAAACTATTAGAACACTTAAACACTGTTAGAACACTAGAACACTGTTAGAACACAAGAAAACTATTAGAACACTTAAACACTGTTAGAACACTAGAACACTGTTAGAACACTAGAACACTGTTAGAACACTGTAGAACACTAGAATACTATTAGAAAACTAGAACACTGTTAGAACACTAGAACACTGTTAGAACACTGTGAGAACACTAGAACACTATTAGAACACTAGAACACTGTTAGAACACAAGAAAACTATTAGAACACTTAAACACTGTTAGAACACTAGAACACTGTTAGAACACAAGAAAACTATTAGAACACTTAAACACTGTTAGAACACTAGAACACTGTTAGAACACTAAACACTGTTAGAACACTGTGAGAACACTAGAATACTATTAGAACACTAGAACACTGTTAGAACACTAGAACACTGTTAGAACACTAGAACACTGTTAGAACACTGTGAGAACACTAGAATACTATTGAACACTAGAATACTATTAGAACACTAGAACACTGTTAGAACACTAGAACTCTGTTAGAACACTGTGAGAACACTAGAACACTATTAGAACACTAGAACACTATTAGAACACTAGAACACTGTTAGAACACTGTGAGAACACTAGAACACTATTAGAACACTAGAACACTGTTAGAACACAGTGTTATTCATCTATCAGTTGAACTAAAGATAAACACCTTATAGAATACACTGGTTGGGGAAAAGTACCCTGATAATATTAGGGAATCCTGTTTGGTTGGGGAAAAGTACCCTGGTAATATTAGGGAATCCTGTTTGGTTGGGGAAAAGTACCCTGGTAATATTAGGGAATCCTGTTTGGTTGGGGAAAAGTACCCTGGTAATATTAGGGAATCCTGTTTGGTTGGGGAAAAGTACCCTGGTAATATTAGGGAATCCTGTTTGGTTGGGGAAAAGTACCCTGGTAATATTAGGGAATCCTGTTTGGTTGGGGAAAAGTACCCTGGTAATATTAGGGAATCCTGTTTGGTTGGGGAAAAGTACCCTGGTAATATTAGGGAATCCTGTTTGGTTGGGGAAAAGTTCCCTGGTAATATTAGGGAATCCTGTTTGGTTGGGGAAAAGTACCCTGGTAGTATTAGTGAATCCTGTTTGGTTGGGGAAAAGTACCCTGGTAATATTAGGGAATCCTGTTTGGTTGGGGAAAAGTACCCTGGTAATATTAGGGAATCCTGTTTGGTTGGGGAAAAGTACCCTGGTAATATTAGGGAATCCTGTTTGGTTGGGGAAAAGTACCCTGGTAGTATTAGTGAATCCTGTTTGGTTGGGGAAAAGTACCCTGGTAATATTAGGGAATCCTGTTTGGTTGGGGAAAAGTACCCTGGTAATATTAGGGAATCCTGTTTGGTTGGGGAAAAGCACCCTGGTAATATTAAGGAATCCTGTTTGGTTGGGGAAAAGTACCCTGGTAATATTAGTGAATCCTGTTTGGTTGGGGAAAAGTACCCTGGTAATATTAGTGAATCCTGTTTGGTTGGGGAAAAGTACCCTGGTAGTATTAGTGAATCCTGTTTGGTTGGGGAAAAGTACCCTGGTAATATTAGGGAATCCTGTTTGGTTGGGGAAAAGTCCCTGGTAATATTAGTGAATCCTGTTTGGTTGGGGAAAAGTACCCTGGTAATATTAGGGAATCCAGTTTGGTTGGGGAAAAGTACCCTGATAATATTAGTGAATCCTGTTTGGTTGGGAAAAGTACCCTGGTAATATTAGGGAATCCTGTTTGGTTGGGGAAAAGTACACTGGTAATATTAGGGAATCCTGTTTGGTTGGGGAAAAGTTCCCTGGTAATCTAGGGAATCCTGTTTGGTTGGGGAAAAGTCCAGGGTAATATTGGGAATCCTGTTTGGTTGGGGAAAAGTTCCTGGTAATATTAGGGAATCCTGTTTGGTTGGGGAAAAGTTCCCTGGTAATATTAGGGAATCCTGTTTGGTTGGGGAAAAGTACCCTGGTAATATTAGGGAATCCTGTTTGGTTGGGGAAAAGTTCCTGGTATATTGGGAATCCTGTTTGGTTGGGGAAAAGTACACTGGTAATATTAGGGAATCCTGTTTGGTTGGGGAAAAGTTCCCTGGTAATATTAGGGCCCTGTTTGGTTGGGGAAAGGTTCTCTGGTAATATTAGTGATAATGGTAACTGGGCCCTGTCTGGTGTCCTCCAGGGTAACTGGGCCCTGTCTGGTGTCCTCCAGGGTAACTGGGCCCTGTCTGGTGTCCTCCAGGGTAACTGGGCCCTGTCTGGTGTCCTCCAGGGTAACTGGGCCCTGTCTGGTGTCCTCCAGGGTAACTGGGCCCTGTCTGGTGTCGTGTCCTCCAGGGTAACTGGGCCCTGTCTGGTGTCCTCCAGGGTAACTGGGCCCTGTCTGGTGTAGTGTCCTCCAGGGTAACTGGGCCCTGTCTGGTGTAGTGTCCTCCAGGGTAACTGGGCCCTGTCTGGTGTCATGGTCTCCAGGGTAACTGGGCCCTTTCTGTTGTCATAGGCTCCTGGGTAACTGGGCCCTGTCTGTTGTCGTAGGCTCCTGGGTAACTGGGCCCTGTCTGGTGTCCTCCAGGGTAACTGGGCCCTGTCTGGTGTAGTGTCCTCCCGGGTAACTGGGCCTTGTCTGTTGTCGTAGGCTCCCGGGTAACAATCAGTATTAAATTAGCTACTGATCCCACAGCAGTTTACTGGGTGCCAGAGTTTTAATTAAATAGTTCCCCCTATGACTGGAAATATTGGAAGGAGATGCAACATGCATCCCAAACGGCACTCTATTCCCTTTATAGTGCACTACTTTTGACCAGCTCTGGTGGTGCGCTATACAAAATAAGTGGACTATGAAGGGCATTAAGGGAGCCGTTTGGGACGGAGATCACACACAGTTACTTACTGTTGTTCCCATTCATATTTGTATCAATATAATAACTAGATGGCCATTGTACATGAACTCCACTTGGTGGGACTTGCTTTACCTGTTCAGGTGAATTTTTTTTGTGGTAGTGGTTAACATTTAAAATGTTTGACTTTACTATTTAAACCCGTGGAAGTCTAAAAACACAATCCCCAATCAAAATCTGTCAGTTTAATTTCTGATGGACTTTTCATTTGGATGCGTTTTAATCTACCACATCCTCTGATGTCACACTTCACCATCTGAGGTGAAAGGTGACAGAACTAGAGAGGTGTTTGTCAGACCAGGAGACAGCCCATCTGAGGTGAAAGGTGACAGAACTAGAGAGGTGTTTGTCAGACCAGGCAGGAGACAGCCCATCTGAGGTGAAAGGTGACAGAACTAGAGAGGTGTTTGTCAGACCAGGAGACAGCCCATCTGAGGTGAAAGGTGACAGAACTAGAGAGGTGTTTGTCAGACCAGGAGACAGCCCATCTGAGGTGAAAGGTGACAGAACTAGAGAGGTGTTTGTCAGACCAGGAGACAGCCCATCTGAGGTGAAAGGTGACAGAACTAGAGAGGTGTTTGTCAGACCAGGAGACAGCCCATCTGAGGTGAAAGGTGACAGAACTAGAGAGGTGTTTGTCAGACCAGGAGACAGCCCATCTGAGGTGAAAGGTGACAGAACTAGAGAGGTGTTTGTCAGACCATGAGACAGCCCATCTGAGGTGAAAGGTGACAGAACTAGAGAGGTGTTTGTCAGACCATGAGACAGCCCATCTGAGGTGAAAGGTGACAGAACTAGAGAGGTGTTTGTCAGACCAGGAGACAGCCCATCTGAGGTGAAAGGTGACAGAACTAGAGAGGTGTTTGTCAGACCAGGAGACAGCCCATCTGAGGTGAAAGGTGACAGAACTAGAGAGGTGTTTGTCAGACCAGGCAGGAGACAGCCCATCTGAGGTGAAAGGTGACAGAACTAGAGAGGTGTTTGTCAGACCAGGAGACAGCCCATCTGAGGTGAAAGGTGACAGAACTAGAGAGGTGTTTGTCAGACCAGGAGACAGCCCATCTGAGGTGAAAGATGACAGAACTAGAGAGGTGTTTGTCAGACCATGAGACAGCCCATCTGAGGTGAAAGGTGAACTAGAGAGGTGTTTGTCAGACCAGGAGACAGCCCATCTGAGGTGAAAGGTGACAGAACTAGAGAGGTGTTTGTCAGACCAGGAGACATCCCATCTGAGGTGAAAGGTGACAGAACTAGAGAGGTGTTTGTCAGACCAGGCAGAGACAGCCCATCTGAGGTGAAAGGTGACAGAACTAGAGAGGTGTTTGTCAGACCAGGAGACAGCCCATCTGAGGTGAAAGGTGACAGAACTAGAGAGGTGTTTGTCAGACCAGGAGACAGCCCATCTGAGGTGAAAGATGACAGAACTAGAGAGGTGTTTGTCAGACCATGAGACAGCCCATCTGAGGTGAAAGGTGACAGAACTAGAGAGGTGTTTGTCAGACCAGGAGACAGCTCATCTGAGGTGAAAGGTGACAGAACTAGAGAGGTGTTTGTCAGACCATGAGACAGCCCATCTGAGGTGAAAGGTGACAGAACCAGAGAGGTGTTTGTCAGACCATGAGACAGCCCATCTGAGGTGAAAGGTGACAGAACTAGAGAGGTGTTTGTCAGACCATGAGACAGCTCATCTGAGGTGAAAGGTGACAGAACTAGAGAGGTGTTTGTCAGACCAGGCAGGAGACAGCTCATCTGAGGTGAAAGGTGACAGAACTAGAGAGGTGTTTGTCAGACCAGGCAGGAGACAGCCCATCTGAGGTGAAAGGTGACAGAACTAGAGAGGTGTTTGTCAGACCAGGCAGGAGACAGCCCATCTGAGGTGAAAGGTGACAGAACTAGAGAGGTGTTTGTCAGACCATGAGACAGCTCATCTGAGGTGAAAGGTGACAGAACTAGAGAGGTGTTTGTCAGACCATGAGACAGCCCATCTGAGGTGAAAGGTGACAGAACTAGAGAGGTGTTTGTCAGACCAGGCAGGAGACAGCCCATCTGAGGTGAAAGGTGACAGAACCAGAGAGGTGTTTGTCAGACCATGAGACAGCCCATCTGAGGTGAAAGGTGACAGAACTAGAGAGGTGTTTGTCAGACCATGAGACAGCCCATCTGAGGTGAAAGGTGACAGAACTAGAGAGGTGTTTGTCAGACCATGAGACAGCCCATCTGAGGTGAAAGGTGACAGAACTAGAGAGGTGTTTGTCAGACCAGGAGACATCCCATCTGAGGTGAAAGGTGACAGAACTAGAGAGGTGTTTGTCAGACCAGGAGACAGCCCATCTGAGGTGAAAGGTGACAGAACTAGAGAGGTGTTTGTCAGACCAGGCAGGAGACAGCCCATTTGAGGTGAAGGTGACAGAACTAGAGAGGTGTTTGTCAGACCAGGAGACAGCCCATCTGAGGTGAAAGGTGACAGAACTAGAGAGGTGTTTGTCAGACCAGGAGACAGCCCATCTGAGGTGAAAGGTGACAGAACTAGAGAGGTGTTTGTCTATAAATTGTCCAAAACGCACGGCTACTTTCTCACTCTATATTGCTGTAGAATTGTTAAAGGCACAAAATAGAATAAGTAATCCCATTCTAGACCAGGAGACAGCCCATCTGAGGTGAAAGGTGACAGAACTAGAGAGGTGTTTGTCAGACCAGGAGACAGCCCATCTGAGGTGAAGGTGACAGAACTAGAGAGGTGTTTGTCAGACCAGGAGACAGCCCATCTGAGGTGAAAGGTGACAGAACTAGAGAGGTGTTTGTCAGACCAGGAGACAGCCCATCTGAGGTGAAAGGTGACAGAACTAAGAGAGGTGTTTGTCAGACCAGGAGACAGCCCATCTGAGGTGAAAGGTGACAGAACTAGAGAGGTGTTTGTCAGACCAGGAGACAGCCCATCTGAGGTGAAAGGTGAAAGAAAAGAAGGTGTTTGTCAGACCATTTAGACAGCCCATCTGAGGTGAAAGGTGACAGAACTAGAGTGGTGTTTGACAGACCAGGAGACAGCCCATCTGAGGTGAAAGGTGACAGAACTAGAGAGGTGTTTGTCAGACCATGAGACAGCCCATCTGAGGTGAAAGGTGACAGAACTAGAGAGGTGTTTGTCAGACCAGGAGACAGCCCATCTGAGGTGAAAGGTGACAGAACTAGAGAGGTGTTTGTCAGACCAGGAGACA
>NW_026290790.1:90000-105000 GCF_023373465.1 Oncorhynchus keta
CACACACACACACACACACACACACACACACACACACACACACACACACACACACACACACACACAACACACACACACACACACACACGAAGGAGCCCTAGTCTTTATAGGGAGAAACAGAGTGAAGGAGCCCTAGTCTCTATAGGGAGAGACAGAGTGAAGGAGCCCTAGTCTCTATAGGGAGAAACAGAGTAAAGGAGCCCTAGTCTCTATAGGGAGAAACAGAGTGAAGGAGCCCTAGTCTCTATAGGGAGAGACAGAGTGAAGGAGCCCTAGTCTCTATAGGGAGAAACAGAGTGAAGGAGCCCTAGTCTCTATGGAGAAACAGAGTGAAGGAGCCCTAGTCTCTATAGGGAGAAACAGAGTGAAGGAGCCCTAGTCTCTATGGAGAAACAGAGTGAAGGAGCCCTAGTCTCTATAGGGAGAAACAGAGTGAAGGAGCCCTAGTCTCTATGGAGAAACAGAGTGAAGGAGCCCTAGTCTCTATGGAGAAACAGAGTGAAGGAGCCCTAGTCTCTATGGAGAAACAGAGTGAAGGAGCCCTAGTCTCTATGGAGAAACAGAGTGAAGGAGCCCTAGTCTCTATGGAGAAACAGAGTGAAGGAGCCCTAGTCTCTATGGAGAAACAGAGTGAAGGAGCCCTAGTCTCTATGGAGAAACAGAGTGAAGGAGCCCTAGTCTCTATGGAGAACCAGAGTGAAGGAGCCCTAGTGTCTATGGAGAAACAGAGTGAAGGAGCCCTAGTCTCTATAGGTAGAAACAGAGTGAAGGAGCCCTAGTCTCTATAGGGAGAGACAGAGTGAAGGAGCCCTAGTCTCTATAGGGAGAGACAGAGTGAAGGAGCCCTAGTCTCTATGGAGAAACAGAGTCAAGGAGCCCTAGTCTCTATGGAGAAACAGAGTGAAGGAGCCCTCGTCTCTATAGGGAGAGACAGAGTGAAGGAGCCCTAGTCTCTATGGAGAAACAGAGTGAAGGAGCCCTAGTCTCTATAGGGAGAAACAGAGTGAAGGAACCCTAGTCTCTATAGGGAGAAACAGAGTGAAGGAGCCCTAGTCTCTATGGAGAAACAGAGTGAAGGAGCCCTAGTCTCTATAGGGAGAAACAGTGTGAAGGAGCCCTAGTCTCTAAAGGGAGAAACAGAGTGAAGGAGCCCTAGTCTCTATAGGGAGAAACAGAGTGAAGGAGCCCTAGTCTCTATAGGGAGAAACAGAGTGAAGGAGCCCTAGTCTCTATAGGGAGAAACAGAGTGAAGGAGCCCTAGTCTCTATAGGGAGAAACAGAGTGAAGGAGCCCTAGTCTCTATAGGGAGAGACAGAGTGAAGGAGCCCTAGTCTCTATGGAGAAACAGAGTGAAGGAGCCCTAGTCTCTATGGAGAAACAGAGTGAAGGAGCCCTAGTCTCTATAGGGAGAAACAGAGTGAAGGAGCCCTAGTCTCTATAGGGAGAAACAGAGTGAAGGAGCCCTAGTCTCTATAGGGAGAGACAGAGTGAAGGAGCCCTAGTCTCTATGGAGAAACAGAGTGAAGGAGCCCTTGTCTCTATAGGGAGAAACAGAGTGAAGGAGCCCTAGTCTCTATGGAGAACCAGAGTGAAGGAGCCCTAGTCTCTATGGAGAAACAGATTGAAGGAGCCCTAGTCTCTATGGAGAAACAGAGTGAAGGAGCCCTAGTCTCTATAGGGAGAGACAGAGTGAAGGAGCCCTAGTCTCTATAGGGAGAGACAGAGTGAAGGAGCCCTAGTCTCTATAGGGAGAAACAGAGTGAAGGAGCCCTAGTCTCTATAGGGAGAAACAGAGTGAAGGAGCCCTAGTCTCTATGGAGAAACAGAGTGAAGGAGCCCTAGTCTCTATGGAGAAACAGAGTGAAGGAGCCCTAGTCTCTATGGAGAAACAGAGTGAAGGAGCCCTAGTCTCTATAGGGAGAGACAGAGTGAAGGAGCCCTAGTCTCTATAGGGAGAAACAGAGTGAATGAGCCCTAGTCTCTATAGGGAGAAACAGAGTGAAGGAGCCCTAGTCTCTATAGGGAGAAACAGAGTGAAGGAGCCCTAGTCTCTATAGGGAGAAACAGAGTGAAGGAGCCCTAGTCTCTATAGGGAGAAACAGAGTGAAGGAACCCTAGTCTCTATAGGGAGAAACAGTGTGAAGGAGCCCTAGTCTCTATAGGGAGAGACAGAGTGAAGGAGCCCTAGTCTCTATAGGGAGAGACAGAGTGAAGGAGCCCTAGTCTCTATAGGGAGAAACAGTGTGAAGGAGCTCTAGTCGCTATAGACAGAGTGAGAGACAGAGACAGAGTGAAGGAGCCCTAGTCTCTATAGGGAGAAACAGAGTGAAGGAGCCCTAGTCTCTATAGGGAGAAACAGAGTGAAGGAGCCCTAGTCTCTATAGGGAGAGACAGAGTGAAGGAGCCCTAGTCTCTATGGAGAAACAGAGTGAAGGAGCCCTAGTCTCTATGGAGAGACAGAGTGAAGGAGCCCTAGTCTCTATAGGGAGAGACAGAGTGAAGGAGCCCTAGTCTCTATAGGGAGAAACAGTGTGAAGGAGCTCTAGTCTCTATGGAGAGACAGAGTGAAGGAGCCCTAGTCTCTATAGGGAGAGACAGAGTGAAGGAGCCCTAGTCTCTATGGAGAGACAGAGTGAAGGAGCCCTAGTCTCTATAGGGAGAGACAGAGTGAAGGAGCCCTAGTCTCTATAGGGAGAAACAGTGTGAAGGAGCCCTAGTCGCTATAGACAGAGTGAGAGACGGAGACAGAGTGAAGGAGGTTGACCTGGTGAAGGAGCACAGTCTCTATAGGGAGAGACAGAGTGAAGGAGCCCTAGTCTCTATAGGGAGACAGAGTGAAGGAGACCTGGTGTTTGGGAGCAGTGAAGGCTCTAGTCTCTTGGAAAACAGTGTGAAGGAGCCCTAGTCTCTATAGACAGACAGAGAGACAGAGACAGAGTGAGGACAGTGTGACCTGGTGTTTGGGAGCCCTAGTCTCTATAGGGAGAGACAGAGTGAAGGAGGTTGACCCACAGTCTCTATAGGGAGAAACAGAGTGAAGGAGGTTGACCTGGTGTTTGGGAGCACAGGCTCTATAGGGAGACACAGAGTGAAGGAGCCCTAGTCTCTATAGACAGAGTGAGAGACAGAGACAGAGTGAATGAGGTTGACCTGGTGTTTGGGAGCACAGGCTCTATAGGGAGAGACAGAGTGAAGGAGCCCTAGTCTCTATGGAGACACAGAATGAAGGAGCCCTAGTCTCTATGGAGAGACAGAGTGAAGGAGCCCTAGTCTCTATAGGGAGAGACAGAGTGAAGGAGCCCTAGTCTCTATAGGGAGAAACAGTGTGAAGGAGCTCTAGTCTCTATGGAGAGACAGAGTGAAGGAGCCCTAGTCTCTATGGAGACACAGAGTGAAGGAGCCCTAGTCTCTATGGAGAGACAGAGTGAAGGAGCCCTAGTCTCTATAGGGAGAGACAGAGTGAAGGAGCCCTAGTCTCTATGGAGACACAGAGTGAAGGAGCCCTAGTCTCTATGGAGAGACAGAGTGAAGGAGCCCTAGTCTCTATAGGGAGAGACAGAGTGAAGGAGCCCTAGTCTCTATAGGGAGAAACAGTGTGAAGGAGCTCTAGTCTCTATGGAGAGACAGAGTGAAGGAGCCCTAGTCTCTATAGGGAGAGACAGAGTGAAGGAGCCCTAGTCTCTATGGAGAGACAGAGTGAAGGAGCCCTAGTCTCTATGGAGAGACAGAGTGAAGGAGCCCTAGTCTCTATAGGGAGAAACAGTGTGAAGGAGCCCTAGTCTCTATAGACAGAGACAGAGTGAAGGAGACAGAGTGAAGGAGGTTGACCTGGTGTTTGGGAGCACAGGCTCTATAGGGAGAGACAGAGTGAAGGAGCCCTAGTCTCTATAGACAGAGTGACAGAGTGTTGACCTGGTGTTTGGGAGCACAGGCTCTAGTCGTTGAAAACAGTGTGAAGGAGCCCTAGTCTCTATAGACAGAGTGAGAGACAGAGACAGAGTGAAGGAGGTGTGACCTGGTGTTTGGGAGCACAGGCTCTATAGGGAGAGACAGAGTGAAGGAGGTTGACCTGGTGTTTGGGAGCACAGGCTCTATAGGGAGAGACAGAGTGAAGGAGGTTGACCTGGTGTTTGGGAGCACAGGCTCTATAGGGAGACACAGAGTGAAGGAGCCCTAGTCTCTATAGACAGAGTGAGAGACAGAGACAGAGTGAATGAGGTTGACCTGGTGTTTGGGAGCACAGGCTCTATAGGGAGAGACAGAGTGAAGGAGCCCTAGTCTCTATAGACAGAGTGAAGAGAGGTTGACCTGGTGTTTGGGAGCACAGGCTCTATAGGGAGAGACAGAGTGAAGGAGGTTGACCTGGTGTTTGGGAGCACAGGCTCTATCGTTGAAAACAGTGTGAAGGAGCCCTAGGGACAGAGTGAAGGAGCCTAGTCTCTATAGACAGAGTGAAGGAGGTTGACCTGGTGTTTGGGAGCACAGGCTCTATAGGGAGAGACAGAGTGAAGGAGGTTGACCTGGTGTTTGGGAGCACAGGCTCTATCTCTTGAAAACAGTGTGAAGGAGCCCTAGTCTCTATAGACAGACAGTGAAGGAGGTTGACCTGGTGTTTGGGAGCACAGGCTCTATAGGGAGAGACAGAGTGAAGGAGGTTGACCTGGTGTTTGGGAGCACAGGCTCTATAGGGAGAGACAGAGTGAAGGAGGTTGACCTGGTGTTTGGGAGCACAGGCTCTATAGGGAGAGACAGAGTGAAGGAGGTTGACCTGGTGTTTGGGAGCACAGGCTCTATAGGGAGAGACAGAGTGAAGGAGCCCTAGTCTCTATAGACAGAGTGAAGGAGGTTGACCTGGTGTTTGGGAGAACAGGCTCTATAGGGAGAGACAGAGTGAAGGAGGTTGACCTGGTGTTTGGGAGCACAGGCTCTATAGGGAGTCTCTATAGGGAGACAGAGTGAAGGAGCCCTAGTCTCTATAGACAGAGTGAAGGAGGTTGACCTGGTGTTTGGGAGCACAGGCTCTATAGGGAGAGACAGAGTGAAGGAGGTTGACCTGGTGTTTGGGAGCACAGGCTCTATCGTTGAAAACAGTGTTGAAATCCCTCAGAACAAGACAGATCAAAGAGCAAAGCAACAGATTTAGCTCAGACCCCAGATCTAATGTGTTGTGTTTGAAAGACACTCCGGGGGGGCCTTGGATTTAAGCCTCAACCACGCTTCTGGCCTACTTTAAGGATTATTGTAGACATGTTTGGTTTTTAGTCTCCTGGTTTCTTCTTTGACAATTATTTTGTCTTATTTTTCACTCTTTTATGAAGTTAATAGACCGACAAAATATTCACAAGTGCTTTTTCTATGCAACACCTTCATTTTGTTCAAGAAGGGTTTTGGCCTGTATGTATCATACCTGTCTTACGAATGACTTCATTAACTTGTGTCTTTGTCTTCTCTAGGAGACAGAGGAAGGAGCCCTGTCTCCTGTTGTTGTGCTGGTCCTGGCTTGGTGCTGTGTGGATACCAGGTAAGATTCATGTTTCATTAGGTCATCTAGTGTAGTTTCCCCCGACCGCTGTGGCGTCTTGGGTTCATGTACCGCTATGGCGTCTTGGGTTCATGTACCGCTGTGGCGTCTTGGGTTCATGTACCGCTATGGTGTCTTGGGTTCATGTACCGCTATGGCGTCTTGGGTTCATGTACCGCTATGGCGTCTTGGGTTCATGTACCGTTATGGTGTCTTGGGTTCATGTACCACTATGGCGTCTTGGGTTCATGTACCGCTATGGCGTCTTGGGTTCATGTACCGCTATGGCGTCTTGGGTTCATGTACCGCTATGGCGTCTTGGGTTCATGTACCGCTATGGCGTCTTGGGTTCATGTACCGCTATGGAGTCTTGGGTTCATGTACCGCTATGGCATCTTGGGTTCATGTACCGCTATGGCGTCTTGGGTTCATGTACCGCTATGGCGTCTTGGGTTCATGTACCGCTATGGCGTCTTGGGTTCATGTACCGCTATGGCGTCTTGGGTTCATGTACCGCTATGGCGTCTTGGGTTCATGTACCGCTATGGAGTCTTGGGTTCTTGTACCGCTATGGCGTCTTGGGTTCATGTACCTCTATGGCGTCTTGGGTTCATGTACCACTAGGCGTCTTGGGTTCATGGAGCCGCTATGGTGTCTTGGTTCATGTACCGCTATGGCGTCTTGGGTTCATGTACCGCTATGGCGTCTTGGGTTCATGTACCGCTATGGAGTCTTGGGTTCATGTAACGCTATTGAGTCTTGGGTTCATGTACCGCTATGGCGTCTTGGGTCCTTCTGTAGCACAGTTGGTAGAGCATGGCGCTTGTAACGCCAGGGTTGCAGTGGGTTCGATTCCTGGGACCACCCATACGTAGAATGTATGCACACATGACTGTAAGTCGCTTTGGATAAAAGCGTCTGCTAAATGGCATATATTATGTAACGCTATGGCGTCTTGGGTTCATGTACCGCTATGGCGTCTTGGGTTCATGTACCGCTATGGCGTCTTGGGTTCATGTACCGCTATGGCGTCTTGGGTTCATGTACCGCTATGGCATCTTGGGTTCACAACCATCTAGTTCACAACCATTTAGTTCACAACCATCTAGTTCACAACCATCTAGTTCACAACCATCTAGTTCACAACCATTTAGTTCACAACCATCTAGTTCACAATCATCTAGTTCACAACCATTTAGTTCACAACCATCTAGTTCACAACCATCGAGTTCACAACCATCTAGTTCACAACCATCTAGTTCACAACCATCTAGTTCACAATCATCTAGTTCACAACCATTTAGTTCACAACCATCTAGTTCACAACCATTTAGTTCACAACCATCTAGTTCACAACCATCTAGTTCACAACCATCTAGTTCATAACCATTTAGTTCACAACCATTCAGTTCACAATCATCTAGTTCACAACCATTTAGTTCACAACCATCTAGTTCACAACCATCGAGTTCACAACCATCTAGTTCACAACCATCTAGTTCACAACCATCTAGTTCACAATCATCTAGTTCACAACCATTTAGTTCACAACCATCTAGTCCACAACCATCTAGTTCACAACCATCTAGTTCACAACCATTTAGTTCACAACCATCTAGTTCATAACCATTTAGTTCACAACCATTCAGTTCACAACCATCTAGTTCACAACCATCTAGTTCACAATCATCTAGTTCACAACCATTTAGTTCACAACCATCTAGTCCACAACCATCTAGTTCACAACCATCTAGTTCACAACCATTTAGTTCACAACCATCTAGTTCACAACCATTTAGTTCACAACCATCTAGTTCATAACCATTTAGTTCACAACCATTCAGTTCATAACCATTTAGTTCACAACCATTCAGTTCACATCCATTTAATTCACAACCATTCAGTTCACAACCATTTAGTTCACAACCATTCAGTTCATGACCATTTAGTTCACAACCATTCAGTTCACAACCATTTAATTCACAACCATTCAGTTCACAACCATTTAGTTCACAACCATTCAGTTCATGACCATTTAGTTCACAACCATTCAGTTCACAACCGTTTAATTCACAACCATTTAATTCACAACCATTTAGTGACCATTCAGTTCACAACCATTTAATTCACAACCATTTAATTCACAACCATTTAATTCACAACCATTTAATTCACAACCATTCAGTTCACAACCATTTAGTTCACAACATTCAGTTTGACCATTTAGTTCACAACCATTCAGTTCACAACCATTTATGGGGATTCACAACCATTTAATTCACAACTGCATTTAGATTCACAACCATTTAATTCACAACCATTCAGTTCACAACCATTGTTCACATCCATTCAGTTCACAACCGTTGAGATTCAGTTCACAACTGCTGAGATTCAGTTCACAACTGCTGAGATTCAGTTCACATCTGCTGAGATTCAGTTCACGACTCCACAATCATTTACAACAACATGTATTGATAGTTGATGTCGTGGATAAACCTTTACCATTACAGACCAACACACCAACCACATAAACAGCGACAGTAAGACCTCATCACAACCTAAATCAAAGTGTAATGATCACGTTAAACATTAAACAGACAAATGTGTGCTAACTCTCACATCTCAACCATGTGTGTGTGTGTGTGTGTGTGTGTGTGTGTGTGTGTGTGTGTGTGTGTGTAGACGTGTGTGCGTGCGTGCGTCGTCGTGCGTGTGTGTGTGTGTGTGTATGTGTGTGTGTGTGTGTGTATGTGTGTGTGTGTGTGTGTGTGTGTGTGTGTGTGTGTGTGTGTGTGTGTCTATGTGTGTGTGTGTGTGTGTGTGTGTGTGTGTGTGTGTGTGTGTGTGTGTGTGTGAATACAGTGTGTGTGTGTGTGTGCGTGTCAGACGTTATATTCAAGACATCTGTATCTTCAGAAGTTCAAAGCTGTTGATTAGAATAAGGCTCTTGATGAAATCACACCTGAATATTCACCGTTTAGCAGCATGAGGTGATAGAACAGGTGAAGACTGACAGAACAACAGGCGTGTTTCTGAACACGCTGTAGAGTGGTGTGTGCGTGCGTGCGTGCGTGCGTGCGTGCGTGTGTGTGTGTGTGTGTGTGTGTGTGCGTGCGTGCGTGCGTGCGTGCGTGTGTGTGTGTGCGTGTGTGTGTGTGTGTCAATACACTCTATCTCCTTCTATCTGAAACACCAGTCAGCTCTGAACCCCGTGTGATCCATTGTCCTGCTTAACATTTTGTCTGAATGAAACACCCGTCTTGATATTTTCCTTGCGCGTGTCTCCCTGGGTATATATCGACTGCATTGAACAGCCTATAATCTGTCTGTTGGAAACGCTCCACGCGGCTGACGCCTGAGTAGATCAATGCGCTGTCAGTCAAATGAAAAAACGAGGCGGATTGTCATAAGGAAGCATGTTATATACAGGAAAACATTGAACGAGGCACTTCCAATGCCCACGTTTACACAGAGATACCGGAGTGATGGAGGTGGATACAGTTTGTTTAAAGGGTGAAGGGGACGAGGCTGCAGGATATGAGATCAACTGTCTGTGTGTGATCGGATCTTCTCAGCACATTGAACATCTCTTCCAGATCAGATTATTATATCTACACATCTCTTCCAGATTGGATTATTATATCTACACATCTCTTCCAGATCAGATTATTTTATTGAACATCTCTTCTAGATCAGATTATTATATCTACACATCTCTTCCAGATTAGATTATTATATCTACACATCTCTTCTAGATCAGATTATTTTATTGAACATCTCTTCTAGATCAGATTATTATATCTACACATCTCTTCTAGATCAGATTATTATATCTACACATCTCTTCTAGATCAGATTATTATATCTACACATCTCTTCTAGATCAGATTATTATATCTACACATCTCTTCCAGATCAGATTATTATATCTACACATCTCTTCTAGATCAGATTATTATATCTACACATCTCTTCTAGATCAGATTATTATATCTACACATCTCTTCTAGATCAGATTATTATATCTACACATCTCTTCTAGATCAGATTATTATATCTACACATCTCTTCCAGATCAGATTATTATATCTACACATCTCTTCTAGATCAGATTATTATATCTACACATCTCTTCCAGATCAGATTATTATATCTACACATCTCTTCTAGATCAGATTATTATATCTACACATCTCTTCTAGATCAGATTATTATATCTACACATCTCTTCTAGATCAGATTATTATATCTACACATCTCTTCTAGATCAGATTATTATATCTACACATCTCTTCTAGATCAGATTATTATATCTACACATCTCTTTAGATCAGATTATTATATCTACACATCTCTTATAGATCAGATTATTATATCTACACATCTCTTCTAGATCAGATTATTATATATACACATCTCTTCCAGATCAGATTATTATATCTACACATCTCTTCTAGATCAGATTATTATATCTACACATCTCTTCTAGATCAGATTATTATATCTACACATCTCTTCCAGATCACAACCATCTAGTTCACAGATCAGATTATTATATCTACACATCTCTTCTAGATCTAGATTATTATATCTACACATCTCTTCTAGATCGGATTATTATATCTACACATCTCTTCTAGATCAGATTATTATATCTACACATCTCTTCTAGATCAGATTATTATATCTACACATCTCTTCTAGATCAGATTATTATATCTACACATCTCTTCTAGATCAGATTATTATATCTACACATCTCTTATAGATCAGATTATTATATCTACACATCTCTTCTAGATCAGATTATTATATATACACATCTCTTCCAGATCAGATTATTATATCTACACATCTCTTCTAGATCAGATTATTATATCTACACATCTCTTCTAGATCAGATTATTATATCTACACATCTCTTCCAGATCAGATTATTATATCTACACATCTCTTCTAGATCAGATTATTATATCTACACATCTCTTCTAGATCAGATTATTATATCTACACATCTCTTCCAGATCAGATTATTATATCTGAACATCTCTTCAGATCAGATTATTATATCTACACATCTCTTCTAGATCAGATTATTATATCTACACATCTCTTCTAGATCAGATTATTATATCTACACATCTCTTCTAGATCAGATTATTATATCTACACATCTCTTCCAGATCAGATTATTATATCTACACATCTCTTCCAGATCGGATTATTATATCTACACATCTCTTCTAGATCAGATTATTTTATTGAACATCTCTTCTAGATCAGATTATTATATCTACACATCTCTTCCAGATCAGATTATTATATCTACACATCTCTTCTAGATCAGATTATTTTATTGAACATCTCTTCTAGATCAGATTATTATATCTACACATCTCTTCTAGATCAGATTATTATATCTACACATCTCTTCTAGATCAGATTATTATATCTACACATCTCTTCCAGATCAGATTATTATATCTACACATCTCTTCTAGATCAGATTATTATATCTACACATCTCTTCTAGATCAGATTATTATATCTACACATCTCTTCCAGATCAGATTATTATATCTACACATCTCTTCTAGATCAGATTATTATATCTACACATCTCTTCCAGATCAGATTATTATATCTACACATCTCTTCTAGATCAGATTATTATATCTACACATCTCTTATAGATCAGATTATTATATCTACACATCTCTTCCAGATCAGATTATTATATCTACACATCTCTTCTAGATCAGATTATTATATCTACACATCTCTTCCAGATCAGATTATTATATCTACACATCTCTTCTAGATCAGATTATTATATCTACACATCTCTTCTAGATCAGATTATTATATCTACACATCTCTTCTAGATCAGATTATTATATCTACACATCTCTTCCAGATCAGATTATTATATCTACACATCTCTTCTAGATCAGATTATTATATCTACACATCTCTTCCAGATCAGATTATTATATCTACACATCTCTTCTAGATCAGATTATTATATCTACACATCTCTTCTAGATCAGATTATTATATCTACACATCTCTTCTAGATCAGATTATTATATCTACACATCTCTTCCAGATCAGATTATTATATCTACACATCTCTTCTAGATCAGATTATTATATCTACACATCTCTTCTAGATCAGATTATTATATCTACACATCTCTTATAGATCAGATTATTATATCTACACATCTCTTCCAGATCAGATTATTATATCTACACATCTCTTCTAGATCAGATTATTATATCTACACATCTCTTCCAGATCAGATTATTATATCTACACATCTCTTCCAGATCAGATTATTATATCTACACATCTCTTCCAGATCAGATTATTATATCTACACATCTCTTCTAGATCAGATTATTATATCTACACATCTCTTCCAGATCAGATTATTATATCTACACATCTCTTATAGATCAGATTATTATATCTACACATCTCTTCAGATCAGATTATTATATCTACACATCTCTTCTAGATCAGATTATTATATCTACACATCTCTTCCAGATCAGATTATTATATCTACACATCTCTTCCAGATCAGATTATTATATCTACACATCTCTTCCAGATCAGATTATTATATTGAACATCTCTTCTAGATCAGATTATTATATCTACACATCTCTTCTAGATCAGATTATTATATCTACACATCTCTTCAGATCAGATTATTATATCTACACATGTCTTCTAGATCAGATTATTTTATTGAACATCTCTTCCAGATCAGATTATTATATCTACACATCTCTTCTAGATCAGATTATTATATCTACACATCTCTTCCAGATCAGATTATTATATCTACACATCTCTTCTAGATCAGATTATTATATCTACACATCTCTTCTAGATCAGATTATTATATCTACACATCTCTTCTAGATCAGATTATTATATCTACACATCTCTTCTAGATCAGATTATTATATCTACACATCTCTTCTAGATCAGATTATTATATCTACACATCTCTTCTAGATCAGATGCTATTATTGAACATCTCTTCTAGATCTGATTATTTTATTGAACATCTCTTCCAGATCAGATTTTCTTAGTAGATTTTAGTATCTCTTCTAGATCAGATTATTTTATTGAACATCTCTTCCAGATCAGATTATTTTATTGAACCTCTCTTCTAGATCTGATTATTTTATTGAACCTCTCTTCTAGATCAGATTTTCTTAGTAGATCTTAGTATCTCTTCTAGATCAGATTATTTTATTGAACATCTCTTCCAGATCAGATTATTTTATTGAACATCTCTTCCAGATCAGATTATTTTATTGAACCTCTCTTCTAGATCTGATTATTTTATTGAACATCTCTTCTAGATCAGATTGTCTTAGTAGATCTTAGTACCTCTTCTAGATCAGATTATTTTATTGAACATTTCTTCCAGATCGGATTATTTTATTGAACATCTCTTCTAGATAAGATTATTTTACTATCCCCCCCCACCTCTACCCCCTGGTTCTTGTCCTGAGTGACAGGGTAGTAACCATGGAGGTTTGGGTCTCCGGCTCTTCTCTCCACCCCCCCACCTCTACCCCCTTGGTTATTGTCCTGAGTTTCAGGGTAGTAACCATGGAGATTTGAGTCTCTGGCTCTTCTCTCCTCCCCCCCCCATCTACCCCCTTGGTTCTTGTCCTGAGTGACAGGGTAGTAACCATGGAGATTTGGGTCTCTGGCTCTTCTCTCCTCCCCCCACCTCTACCCCCTTGGTTCTTGTCCTGAGTGACAGGGTCGTAATCATGGAGATTTGGGTCTCCGGCTCTTCTCTCCTCCCCCCCACCTCTACCCCCTTGGTTCTTGTCCTGAGTGACAGGGTCGTAACCATGGAGATTTGGGTCTCTGGCTCTTCTCTCCCCCCCCCCACCTCTACCCCCTTGGTTCTTGTCCTGAGTGACAGGGTAGTAACCGGGTTGGGTTTGGTAATGAATCTTACAGGGTCTTGTCATCATGTCTGACGTTAGATGAAGGCAGGGGGGGGAATTAGAAAGGCTCTTCTCCTCTCTCACATCCGTTTGTGTTTGGTAATGAATCTTACAGGGTCTTGTCATCATGTCTGATGTTAGATGAAGGCAGGGGGGGAATTAGAAAGGCTCTTCTCCTCTCTCACATCCGTTTGTGTTTGGTGATGAATCTTACAGGGTCTTGTCATCATGTCTGACGTTAGATCAAGGCAGGGGGGGGAATTAGAAAGGCTCTTCTCCTCTCTCACATCCGTTTGTGTTTGGTAATGAATCTTACAGGGTCTTGTCATCATGTCTGATGTTAGATGAAGGCAGGGGGGGGGAATTAGAAAGGCTCTTCTCCTCTCTCACATCCGTTTGTGTTTGGTAATGAATTGGTCGGAGGGGCTGAATTCTCCTCCAAGCTTGTGTTCTTTACCAACCCTCGACAGTCATTGTTGGATTAACTCTGGGTGCTGCCGTGTTACAGCCTGGTTTCCTGCCTAATGGATTTCACCAGGGACCTCTAGGGCAGGTCTTTAAACAAACACAATTAGAGGCGTCAAAGGGCCCCCGATGCATCCTCACGTTCGGACTTTCACAGTTAATTACTGATGTTTTTTATCCAACGGCTTGTCTAAACCGGATTGTCTTGTAAAATTATACTGCTCCCCTTCTGTCAGACACCTTTTATCTCTAATTTAATATAAGACACCAGTCTGTCTCTCTCACTCTCTCTCTCTCTCTCTCTCTCTCTCTCTCTCTCTCTCTCTCTCTCTCTCTCTCTCTCTCTCTCTCTCTCTCCCCCATCTACCTCTCTCTCTTCCCCTATCTCTCTCTCTTCCCCATCTACCTCTCTCTCTTCCCCTATCTCTCACTCTCTCTCTCTTCCCCCATCTACGTCTCTCTCTCTCCCCATCTCTCTCTCTCTCTCTCTTCCCCTATCTCTCTCTTCTCTTCCCCATCTACCTCTCTCTCTTCCCCTATCTCTCACTCTCTCTCTTCCCCCATCTACGTCTCTCTCTCCCCCATCTCTCTCACTCTCTTTCTTCCCACATCTCTCACTCTCTCTCTCTTCCCCATCTCTCTCTTTCTTTACCCATCTCTTTCTCTCTCTCTTCCCCATCTCTTCTCTTCCCCATCTCTCTCTCTCGCTCTTCCCCATCTCTTACTCTCTCTCTCTTCCCCCATCTCACTCTCTCTTCCCCCATCTCTCTCTCTCTCTTCCCCCATCTCTCTCTCTCTCTCTCTCTTCCCCATCTCTCTCTCGCTCTTCCCCCATCTCTCTCTCTCTCTCTCTCTCTCTCTTCCCCAATCTCTCTCTCTCTCTCTCTCTCTCTCTCTCTCTCTCTCTCTCTCTCTCTGTCTCTCTCTCTATTCAATTGACTTTATTGACATGGCAAGTTCATTATTACTTACATTGTCAAAGTGTACATATAGAAAAATAAACTATATATATTTATATATAAATG